>NC_082668.1:56676641-56978416 GCF_025265405.1 Mesoplodon densirostris
GATACCTCCCCTCAAAGTTACCTACATCTATAATGTAGGAAGTCAGGGTAGCCTTCTGCTACCAATAATCTTTGGGAATATATTCCAATCTGGGACAACTGACTTTTCATCTCCTTTCTTTTTCTTCAAGGATCCTAGGAATTAGGTGCAACTTCCTATTAACTATCAACACTTCTGACTTCCAACTAGGGTTTCTTACACACGCAGGAAATTATCTAAAAGGTTCTCATATATATTCTTTTCCTTTGAGCATCATTCTATACTCAGTACTAAGTACAAAGAAAGCTAAGTGAGCAAGCAAACAAACAAAAAACAAGATAGTTATTAACTCTAAGAAAAACAATAGCTGTCAAAGAAATGTAATTATAGCTCAACTGTGAAATGTTTAACAGTCATTATACTGTAAACAACGAACACTGATAAAACCAAAAATTATGATATGGGAAAATGGAACAGGGGGAATGTATTGCAAATATTTTCTTCCAATCTATATTTTGCATTACCATTTTTTTTTTTTTTGCCGTACGCGGGCCTCTCACTGCTGTGGCCTCTCCTGTTGCGGAGCACAGGCTCCGGACGCGCAGGCTCAGCGGCCATGGCTCACGGGCCCAGCCGCTCCGCGGCATATGGGGTCCTCCCAGACCGGGGCACGAACCCGTATCCCCTGCATCGGCAGGCGGACTCTCAACCACTGCGCCACCAGGGAGGCCCTGCATTACCATTTTTACAGCAGTGTTTTCCATACACAATAATTTTAAACACCATAAATTTTAAAGTTTTGAGTCCCATTTGTTTTTCCTTTAAAGTATGTGCTTTTTGTATCCTATCTAAAAAAATGTTCCTACCCAAAGGATGGGATATTTTAAAATATGTATGCTACTAAAAGTTTTATAAATTATCTTTTATATTTAAGTCTATGATTCACTTCAAGTTAATTTTTATGTATGGTGTGAAATAACGATAAAGGCTCTTTTTTTTTTTCTTATGGATATCTAACTGTCCTAGTACCATTTGTTGAAAAGACTATCATTTCCCTATTGGGTTATCTTGTCCCCTTTCCTAAGATCAGTTGACAATCAATATGAATGGCTATTTCTGATCTCCCTTTTCTGGTTCATTAAATGTCTATTCTTATGCCAATATCACAAAGTTTTATCACTGTAATTTTATAGTAAGTATTTATATTATGTGGTGTGAGTCTCCCCAACTTCATTCAGAATTATTTTGGCTACAGTAAGTCCTTTGTGTTGCTTCATAAATTTTACATTCAGTTTGTCAATTTCAATAAAAAAGACTACAGGGATTTTGATTAACACTGTACTATAAATTAATTTACAAAGAACAGGCATCTTAACAATATCAAATCTTCTGATTCATGAACACGATCTATCTTGTCATTTAAGTTTGCTTTACATTCTCTAAACAATGTTTCATAGTTTTCACTGAATACTTTTTGCTGAATTTATTCCAAAATTAGCTCATGTTTATTGATGCTATTGTAAATTGTATATTACAAATTTCAATTTCCAATTTTTCATTGCTAGTATATGGAACTACAAATGATTTTTGTATCTTGAACATGAATCCTGTGACCTTGATAAATTCAATCATTAGTTCTAGTAGCTTGAAGTGTTCTTTGATTTTCTATGTAGACAATCATGTTGTCCTTTTCAATCTGCATACCTTTTATTCCTTTCTCTAGGCTATTGCACAGTTATGAAAACAATGTTGAAGCAAACAGTGATGAACTGAAGTGGTGAGAGCAGACTTTCTTATTTTGTTCCTGATCTTAGGGAATAGCATTCAGTCTTTGAGCATTAACTATGATGTTAGTTGTAAGTTTTTCAAAAATGCCTTTTACTGGGATGAGGACGTCCCTTTCTGCTCCTAGTCTGCTGAGATGTTTTTTATCATGAATGGATGTGGAATTCTATCAAATGTTTTCATTGGGATAATCAAATGGTTTTCCATTTTTACTTTGTTAATGTGGTGAAATACCGTGATTAATCAATCTAATGTTATACAAACTTTGTATTGCTGGTATAAATACTTTTTAACATACTGGTGGATTTAATTTGCTAATATTTTGTTAAGGATTTTTATATTCATAAAGGATATTGGTCTGTAGTTCTATTCTGATGTGTCTGTGTGGTTTTGGTATCAGAGTAATTCCACTTCATAAAATTATTTGAGAGATATTTATTCCTCTTCTGTTTTCTAAAAAAGTTTTAGTTAATAGATATGCACATATTTCTGACTGTTATGAGTCAGAAAGAATTGACTCCTTTATCTTTATGTAAGTTTCCTCTCTAATTCTGGTAATATTCTTTGCTCTGAAGCCTACATCATTTCATATTAATATATATTTTTTATTTTTTATTTTATTTTATTTTTTTTCTTTTTGCGGTATAATGCTTTTGCATTTATCAATAGTTCATTCCTTTTAATGGAGTATTCCACTATATGGATGTACTAAAATTTGTTTGAAGGACATTTGGGTTGTTTCCAAGTTTGGGGTTATTATGAATAAATTCTTGTAAAGATGTTTGTGTAAACCCAAGTTTTCATTTCTCTAAGATAAATATCCTGGTCCAGGAAGATCCCACATGCCGAGGAGCAACTAAGCCCAGGTGCCACGACTACTGAGCCCGTGCCCTAGAGCCCGCAAACCACAACTACTGAGCCTGCATGCCACAGCTACTGAAGCCTGCATGCCTAGAGCCCATGCTCCGCAACAAGAGAAGCCACCACTTGAGAAGTCTGCGCACCGCAACAAAGAGTAACCCCCGCTTACTGCAAGTGGAGAAAGTCTGCATGCAGCAACAAAGACCCAATGCAGCCACAAACAAACAAACAAATAAATAAACAAACAAATAAATAAATGTATTTTTTTAAAAAAGAAATGGGGGCTAGATACCCTGCAAGAAATTTGGATTAAAAAAAAAAGTTTACATTTTTTTATGATTTACATTTTTCATGATTACCTTTGTTTTTTTTTTTTGTTTTTTTTTTGCGGTACGCGGGCCTCTCACTGTTGTGGCCTCTCCCGTTGCGGAGCACAGTCTCCGGACGCGCAGGCTCAGCAGCCATGGCTCACGGGGCCAGCCGCTCCGCGGCATGTGGGATCTTCCCGGACCGGGGCACGAACCCGTGTCCCCTGCATCGGCAGGCAGACTCTCAACCACTGCACCACCAGGGAAGCCCGTGATTACTTTTTATCTCAACTATTGGCTTATAAGCTGATTGAAAGAATTATTTTTTCTCTGATACTATGTTTTTATTTCTAGCATTTTCATTTTACTGTCTTTACAGTTTCTATATTTCTTCTGAAATTTTCCATCTTTTTCATTTATGTTGTTTACCTTTTCTACTAGCTCCTTTAACATATTATTCATAGCTTTCTTAAAGTCCTTGTCTAATAGTTCTAAAATCTGAGTTATTTCTCCATCTGGCTTTATAGATTACATTATCTTTGACAATGGATGATGTTTTTTTAAATTGCTTTTTTGTTTTTTTCATAATTTCTATTAAATACTAGAAATTATGTGTGGAAGAACAGGACAGACTGAGATAAATTATATTTACACCCAAAAAAGGGCAAGCTTCTTTTTCTATCAGGGTGATAGTATGTGAGGGACTGCGACAATCTAGTCAATACTGAATTCTATTTAGGTTCTCTTGCTTTACCTTCAGTGCACCACAAATTTGAAATGTCCCCAACAGTGGGATGCTTCTACCTTGCAAAAGTGTGTGCCAAGAATTCTTCTAAGTGTCCCAACTGCACTCTAAGCTTTCAGCAGTCCCTGCATGCCTGCACTATAGAGGGATGTCTCTCTCCCCCAGTACTAGATTAATCTTGATGGTTTCTCATTGTTCAGTTCATGATAATGGATGGAAGATTTCTTGGATCTACAGGTAGCACATCAGTATAAGGTAGGCCCTTTGCTCCAGCTGAGTCTTGGAGGTGTGGTTTTCCTGGTGTTTCTGTCCCTCTCCCCTAAGACAACCAAACTATGTCATATAACTGTGGGTGGTCCTGGGCAGGACAGAGGTTCCTGCCTCTCCTCCAATAGTAACAGATTTCTGTCTTAATAAAGGTCCTGATTTCAATAGGGTTTCCTGCCCAACTCCCAGGTGTAGATGGCTTTTGTTTCTATTCAGCCCCCAGAAGCAGTTGATCCTGAACTGGACTTTGGAGGCTCGGGGAAGGGGACTTTACCTCTCTCACAGTGGCTTAAGGCTTTTGATTAGTGTGAGTTGAGAAAAGGGTCCAGGAAGTAGGCAGGGTACTGTGCTTGTATGCTACCGGTAGGGGTGTTCTCTCATCTCCTAGTCAGCATGTGGTAGAGGCCAATGGAAATAAAGCTTGTGAGTGAGTATGGACTCCCTGTGTCAGGAACTCCTATTATTTTGGACTGTCATGGCAGCCTATGCTCAGCTTTTATAATTTTGTTATATTTTATCTGTTTTCTTCTTATCCACTTTTATGGTAGCTACCTTCTTACTGCTGTTCTGCCAAAGGAAAACAGTTTATGTCTCATCTCTCCTCTCAACAAACTAGGAAAAGAAGGAAATTTTCTCAACCTAGGAAAGGGCATCAGTAAAAATCTTAAAGATAACATCATAATCAATGGTGAAAGACTGAATGCTTTCTTTCTAAGACTGGCAGCAGGGAAGGCTATTCAACCCTACCACTTCTGTTCAAAATTGTACTTTTGTTCCTTCAATGTGATAGGCAACAAAAATAAATAAAAGGCATACAAATTACAGGGAAGAAATAAAAGTACCTTTATATGCAGACAAAATGATGTCTATGTAAAAAATCCCAAACAATTTACCAAAAAGCCATAAGAACTAATAAGTGAGTGCAGCAAGGTTACAAAATAAAAGATTAATATACAAAAATCAATAAAAATCCTGTATTTAGCAATGAAAAAGTAGAAATTTAAATTTAAAAGTACTATTTACAAGAGCATAAAAAGACATGAAATACCTAGAAATAAATCTAACAAAATGTATTCAAGACAACTAGAAAGCATTGCTGGGAGAAATTAAAGACCTAAATCAAAAGAGAGAGATACTTTCTTCATGGATCAGGAGATTGAATAATATTAAGAAGTCAATACTCAATACCACCTCACACCTGTTAGAACAGCTATTATCAAAAAGAGAGGAAATAACGAGTGCTGACAAGAATGCATAGAAAGGAATCCCTTGTGCACTATTGGTGGAAATGAAAATTGGTGCAGTTGATATGGAAAATTGTGTGGAGGCTCCTCAAAAATTTAGATGGAACCACCATATGATCCAGCAATTCCACTTTCAGGTACTTATCCAAGAAAATGAAAACACTAATTCAGAAAGATATATGCACCCCCATGTTCACTGCAGCATTATTTACAATAGCCAAGACAACAAGTGTCCACTGATGTATAAATGGATAAAGAAAATGTGGTACATAGGGGACTTCCCTGGTGGCGCAGTGGTTAAGAATCCACCTGCCAATGCAGGGGACATGGGTTCAATCTTGGGTCTGGGAAGATCCCACATGCCGTGGAGCAACTAAGCCCATGCACCACATCTACTGAGCCTGCGCTCTAGGGCCCGCCAGCCACGGCTACTGAAGCCCACATGCCTAGAACCCGTGCTCTGCAACAACAGAAGCCACTGCAATGAGAAGCCCGTGCACCGCAATGAAGCATAGCCCCCACTCAGTGCAACTAGAGAAAGCCGTGCGTAGCAATGAAGACCCAAAGCAGCCAAAAAAAAAAAAAAAATGTGGTATGTATATATATATACAAGGAATATAATTGAGTCATAATAAAGAAAGAAATCTTGCCATTTGCAACAACATGTATTGTTGAGGGTATTATGCTAATAAGCAAAATAAATCAGACAGAGAAACTCAAATACCTTATGATCTCACTTATATGTGAAATCTTAAAAAACAAACAAACAACTCCAACCCCCACCCCACCAAGCTCACAGATACAGAGAACAGACTGGTGGTTGACAGGGGCAAGGGGTTGGGGGCAGTGAGTGAAATGGGTAAAGGAGGTTAACAGGAACAAACTTCCAGTTATAAAATAAATGGGTCACGGGACGTAATATACAGCATGGTGACAGTAGTTAATGACACTGTGTTGCATGTTTGAAAGTTGCTAAACAAGTGGATCTTAAGGGTTCTCATCACAAGAAAAAAATTTTTGTGAGTATACATGGTGATGGATGTTAACTGAACTTACTGTGGTGATCATTTTGCAATATACACAAGCATCAAATCATTATGTTTTACACCTGAAACTAATATAACGTCTTATGTCAACTGTATCTCAATTTAAAAAAAGAAGTCAATTCTTACAAATTAATCCATAGATTCAAAACAATTCCAATCAAAATTGTACATACTTAAGCTAATTCTAAAAACTCATAAGGAAAAGCAAAGGACTTATAAGGGACAGCACAATTTTGAATAAGAATAAAGTAGGGGTGAACACCGTGTGATTTCAAGACTTATAAAGGTAGAGTAATCAAGCCAATGTAGTATTCTGTAAGGTCAGATGTATAGATCAATGAAACAGAATAGAAAGTTCAGAAACAGACCTATACATATATAACCAAGTGATTTTTTATGAAGGTGCCAAGATAACTCAATGAGGGAAAAACTGTCTTTCCAACAAAGTGCTGGAACAACTGAAAATCCATATGCAAACAAACAAACAAAAAAACCCCAAAATCAGAAAACAAACTGAACCTCCACCCTGAACAAGCCACCACAATGAGAAGCCTGAGTACCGCAACAAAGAGTAGCCCCCCACTGTCTGCAACTAGAGAAAGCCTGTGTGCAGCAACAAATACCCAGCACAGCCAAAAATAAATAAATAAATTTACATATATATATAAAAAAAAACAGAAATGGGATCTACAGACTTGGAAGAATTATTTGGAAATGACATATATCTTAGAGAATTTGTTTCCAAAATATATCAAGGGCTCTTATAACCCAATATAAATATGGGCTTGATATGAACACTTTTCAAAAAAAAAATGAATGGCTAAAAGGCACATGAAAATATGCTCAATATCATTAGTCATTAAGAAAAGGCAAGTTAAAATAATCATGATATACTACTATATACCGAGAAAAATAACTAAAATTAAACAGACTGACAATACTAAGTGCTGACAAAGATATAGGAGAACTGGAACTCTGATACATTGCCAGTAGGGATGCAAAATGATATAGCACTTGGAAAAACAATTTCACAGCTTTTTATGAAGTTAAATCTATGCTCTCCATATGACCCAGCAGTCCCAATTCCAGCTATTTACTCAAGGGAAATGAAAATATGTACATACAAAGACTTGTACATGAATGATTAAAACAGGCTTATTCACAATAGCCCAAACTGAGACTATGCCAAATGGCCATTATGTGGTAAAGGAATGTAAAAAAATTTTTATATTAATATAGATATATAAATATCTATGTATCCATACATTGGAATATCAGTCAGCAATATAAATGAAAAAACTAATGGATCAATATTCAAAAGCTTTATGCTGAGTGATAAGCCAGACAAAAGGCTACACACTATAGGATTCCATTTTTGTGACATTTTGGAAAATTCAAAACTATAGTGATAGAAAGCAGATCTGTGACCACCAAAGTCTAGAGGGAGGTGTGATGGAAATGACTACAAAGGTGCATGAGGAAACTCTTGGGGGTAATGCAAATATTCTCTACCTTGATTGCAGTGGTAACTGACTATATGTATTTGTCAAGCCTCATCAAACAATATGTTTTAAAAAGACAAATTTCACTGTATGTGAATTATACCTCAATAAACCTCTCTTTAAAAAATTACGTTATAGAGAAAAATAAATTATGTCATAGGGACTTCCCTGGTGGTGCAGGGGTTAAGAATCTGCCTGCCAATGCAGGGAACATGGGTTCCATCCCTGGTCCAGGAAGATCCCACATGCCGCAGAGCAACTAAGCCCGTGTGCCACAGCTACTGAGCCTGTGCTCTAGAGCCCGCAAACCACAACTACTGAAGCCCGCGAGCCTAGAGCCCATGCTCCGCAACAAGAGAGGCCACCACAATGAGAAGCCCGTACACCACAATGAAGAGTAGCCCCCGCTCGCCACAACTAGAGAAAGCCTGCACGCAGCAACGAAGACCCAACACAACCAAAAATAAACAAAAAATAAAATTAAAAAAAATGTTATAATGCAATCCCTATCAAACTACCACTGGCATTTTTCACAGAACTAGAGCAAAAAATTTCACAATTTGTATGGAAACACAAAAGACCCCGAATAGCCAAAGCAATCTTGAGAACGAAAAATGGAGCTGGAGGAATCAGGCTCCCTGACTTCAGACTATACTACAAAGCTACAGTAATCAAGACAGTATGGTACTGGCACAAAAACAGAAAGATCAATGGAACAGGATAGAAAGCCCAGAGATAAACCCACGGACATATGGTCACCTTATCTTTGATAAAGGAGGCAGGAATGTACAGTGGAGAAAGAACAGTCTCTTCAATAAGTGGTGCTGGGAAAACTGGATAGGGACATGTAAAAGTATGAGATTAGATCACTCCCTAACACCATACACAAAAATAAGCTCAAAATGGATTAAAGACCTAAATGTAAGGCCAGACACTATCAAACTCTTAGAGGAAAACATAGGCAGAACACTCTATGACATAAATCACAGCAAGATCCTTTTTGACCCACCTCCTAGAGAAATGGAAATAAAGACAAAAATAAACACATGGGACCTAATGAAACTTCAAAGCTTTTGCACAGCAAAGGAAACCATAAACAAGACCAAAAGACAACCCTCAGAATGGGAGAAAATATTTGCAAATGAAGCAACTGACAAAGGATTAATCTCCAAAATTTATAAGCAGCTCATGCAGCTCAATAACAAAAAAACAAACAACCCAATCCAAAAATGGGCAGAAGACCTAAATAGACATTTCTCCACAGAAGATATACAGACTGCCAACAAACACATGAAAGGATGCTCAACATCTTTACTCATTAGAGAAATGCAAATCAAAACTACAATGAGATATCATCTCACACCAGTCAGAATGGCCATCATCAAAAAATCTAGAAACAATAAATGCTGGAGAGGGTGTGGAAAAAAGGGAACACTCTTGCACTGCTGGTGGGAATGTGAATTGGTACAGCCACTATGGAGAACGGTATGGAGGTTCCTTAAAAAACTACAAATAGAACTACCATATGACCCAGCAATCCCACTACTGGGCATATACCCTGAGAAAACCATAATTCAAAAAGAGACATGTACCAAAATGTTCATAGCAGCCCTATTTACAGTTGCCCGGAGATGGAAACAATCTAAGTGTCCATCATCGGATGAATGGATAAAGAAGATGTGGCACATATATACAATGGAATATTACTCAGCCATAAAAAGAAACGAAATTGAGCTATTTGTAATGAGGTGGATGGACCTAGAGTCTGTCATACAGAGTGAAGTAAGTCAGAAAGAGAAAGACAAATACTGTATGCTGACACATATATATGGAATTTAAGGAAAAAAATGTCATGAAGAACATAGGGGTAAGACAGGAATAAAGACACAGACCTACTAAAGAATGGATTTGAGGATATGGGGAGGGGGAAGGGTAAGCTGTGACAAAGTGAAAGAGCGGCATGGACATATATACACTACCAAACGTAAGGTAGATAGCTAGTGGGAAGTAGCCGCATAGCACAGGGAGATCAGCTCGGTGCTTTGTGACCACCTGGAGGGGTGGGATAGGGAGGGTGGGAGGGAGACGCAAAAGGGAGGGGATATGGGAACATATGTATATGTATAACTGATTTAATAAAAAAATATATTTAAAAAAAATGTTATAAAAGATCTCAGAATTGGAGAAAGATGACACTCATTAGTATGTATAAGTTCAACCATGCTGGTAAAAACAGCAGACAATGTGTGATGCGTCTACTTGAGAGTCATACTGAGATTTAAAAACTCTGACAACCTCTAATTTGCAGTTTTGGACAAACAGAATGTGAACACATCTATCTGCAGGGATCTAAAAACATAATACCAATTAAAAATGATTGACTTACATAAAAAAAGATTATTTGTAGCAATTATGTAGGAACACCATGGAAAAAGCTGGCAACAAAGATGAATATATATATATAAGTCCTTTAAATGAGAAAGTGTAATATATATTATACTCCCTCATCAAAGTATACCCATATATAGAAAAGGATCGATATATGAACAGTTCATTATACTACTGTTTACTTTGAATATGTCTGAATTTTTCCATAATAGAGATTAAAAATTAAATGGCAAAGACATGTTGCAGTATGCAAATAAGCTGCTTAATTAAAAAAGTTAAATACATTAAATAATTTGTATCAAGACAAACACATGATGGCCCAGCAATCAGTACCTTGGCAATAGCAGTTTGTTTAAACATGTGAGTAATCAACCCCATGACAGTCTTGGTGGCACCTGAATTTGGAGCTCTCATTAATTTTTCCCACTCCTCAAAGCTGGAATTCAATTCCTATGTAGGAGAAAATAATGTTTAGAAATACAGCATAAAGAACATAGCAATTAATGCAATAATGAATCATGTCCTACTTATTTTTTACATAGAAATATATATATATGAAGAAAAATTCCCAAAGGTGCCAGTGTGTTGATTTAAAAAACATCAATTAGTGTGGAGGTAGGTCAGACACATGTTTACGCTAATGACAGAAAGCAATGACAAGGTGTGGGAGGAAACCAAGCCCTTTGCTAACATCATACATCAAACAACTGCAGCCTTCTCTTACAGAGAAGCATGTAGTCAAGTAAAAATAAAAATTTAAGAAAAATTTTAAATAAAATAAAAATTTTATGTAAAAACAAAAACTTAAAGAACTCACAGTAGCAAAAATATATATGGTAGCAAAGCATTTTTTACTAAAAGCATTGAATTTATTTAAATAAGCATAAAGACTTGGGGAATATTAGTTAAATAAAATGTAACATAGTCATATATTAACTCTTATTTTTCTTTTGTTAAAATAATGGATACAGAAAATCAGATTGTTCTTATTTTACCAATAATATATTGCTCAATGTTTACAAAATGCTTAGTCTCAGCTTTCAAGACAAAACAAGGCAATAAACAGTCTTTGTTGACAAAGTTACATCCAGATTTGAAGAAATTTCAGAGACTATAAAAGCACTGTACTCCCCAAAAGTAAATGTAGACAAGGATTACCTAATCTTGTATTACCAATTCTGGTTTCTAATATGTTGAACTTTACATCTTACAACATGATCACAGAGTTTTAGGATTTCAAGAACAGGGGGCTGGATCCAAATTATCCTAGAAGACAGCTACTCATACTTAAAAAAAAAAAAATCCTACAGCAAGAAAAAGAACTTCCCTTGCTAATTATTGGGCTTCACACCCTACATATACTTAAAATTCTTTTTTCTTTTTTTAACATCTTTATTGGAGTAAAATTGCTTTACAATGCTGTGTTAGTTTCTGCTTTATAACAAAGTGAATCAGTTATACATATACATATGTCCCCATACCTCTTCCCTCTTGCGTCTCCCTTAGAATTTTTAATACTAAGTCTATGTTGCAATTGAAGTGCTTTTTTCTCTATTTAGCAGAAATATATTTTTTAATGACTAAGATACTAAATCTTTTCACATTATTTGATGACTAAATTTAAATTCTTCCTGCTCTCTTCTTGAAATGACAGAAAGCCAATTCATACGGCTCTTTTAATTAAACCTATTTTAAGAAAGTGGACTTTTCCTTCTGTGAAAAATGAAATATGTGCTATCTTTCACAGTATAATTTAAAATGATTTCAAATAAGACTCTCAATCAAACACGGGTTCTCACCTTGGCTGCTGCTGATGGAAGATCAAATGGAATACGCTGTCTGATTTTAGGGGGCAGCTGGGTTAAAACTTCAGCCTTTAATCTTCTAATCATTATGTCACTTAATAGCTGATGAAGTTCATTAAGATTTGATGCCCCTCTGCAATCCCACTGAGGTCTTTTACCAAAATATCTGTTAATATAAAGAAAACACATGTAGCAAAGCTGAACTTTAGAGTAAGAAAACAATTTATCCAGTGTGTTCTTCCTTTTAATGATAAGGAGCCATGACGCTGTTTATTTCTTTTTTTTTTAAGATTTTTTTTTGATGTGGACCATTTTTAAAGTCTTTATTGAATTTGTTACAATATTGCTTCTGTTTTTATGTTTTGGTGTTTTTGGCCGCGAGGCATGTGGGATCTTAGCTCCCTGACCAGGGATCGAACCCACTCCCTCTGCATTGGAAGGCAAAGTCTTAACCACTGGACTGCCAGGGAAGTCCCTTTACTTTTATTTTTGAATGCAAATTAGTCTCAAAAAGCTCAGCTTTAGAAATAGTAATGAATAAGATTACACAGGGGCCTCCCTGGTGGCGCAGTGGTTAAGAGTCCGCCTGCCGATGCAGGGGATACGGGTTCGTGCCCCGGTCTGGGAGGATCCCATATGCCGCGGAG
The DNA here is from genome assembly GCF_025265405.1 of Mesoplodon densirostris. Lineage (NCBI taxonomy): Eukaryota > Metazoa > Chordata > Mammalia > Artiodactyla > Ziphiidae > Mesoplodon > Mesoplodon densirostris. The sequence goes on from NC_082668.1 coordinate 56,689,219, forward strand.
CGGCTGGGCCCGCGAGCCATGGCCGCTGGGCCTGCGCGTCCGGAGCCTGTGCTCCGCAACGGGAGAGGCCACAACAGTAAGAGGCCCGCATACCACAAAAAGAAAAAAAAAAAAAAAAAAGATTACACAGTACTCTCAGCTGTAGTAAATGTTAGTGTTTAAACATAGTGTTTATACTGAGTTAATAAAAGGGTGGGATGAACTGGTAACTCTGAATACCACTGCATTTTGGATGACCTCACACGTGGCAGTGTGTTTAGCAGATCTAGCCCTAAATAAGCACTAACTGCAAGTACACCAGCCAGTATACGTAACAACCAAAACCTACTAAAATGATTTCTACAAATTCTAGGAGGCAATATTATCTCCCATTGAACTGTTAAGCATAGCAGATAGATCACTTGGTGATCTCTTCTTCCTTTGAACCACTGGATTGACAGCAAAGGAAAAAAAAAGGTACAAATGCACTATGAAAGAGAGATGGAAGAGAAAACATCGGCGGATAAGTGATTTCAACAAACGTTTGTAAGTCAGACAGACAAGCGGTAGCTGACGCGACAAAAGAAAGTAAGCTACAACTTAAAATGTTTGCAGTAGGGAACTTATCCTCTAGATCTCTGAGAAGATCAGAAGTTGGAAGCACCAAGCACTGGGGTAGGTATTAAATCTAGTGGACCTATTGAACTTAGGCATCAGGAGAGCTGGCCTAATAGCATCCCTGAATCACTGTGACAACCCCACACATATCCACAAAATTCCCAATCATCTTCCAGGCGCCAATACTATTAAAAATAGCTACTAGAGAATAATTAACAAAGGAAAAATTACTGTTAGGTTGTATTATAATTACTAATATTAAAAATTAAATAACTATTCACTTTAGTGGGATTTGGTAGTATATAATGCAAACAGTGTCATTTTGAGAAACCTGGAACTTGGCTGACATTGATTTTTTTTTTTTAGTTTAATGTATTTTGATAGCAAACATACAGGAATAGTACCAAAAACATTAAAATCATGTATTTGCATGTAGAATTGATTAGAAAAGTATAGGGAATGGATGGAAATACTGTATGATAAAATGACAGACACCACTTTGTTGTCATCAATAAGAAATGTATTTGTTTAAAAAAACTAAGGGCTGGCATTGTAAAAAATTTAATAGGTTTAGTTAAAATTGTTACAAATTGAATTACTGAAACTTGTTTATTGAAATATTTTGACTTCCTTTAATGCTTTGTCTCCATATTTATATTAAAACTTTATACACGAATGAAAATGGAAAAATACTTGGAATAACTAACTCTGTCACCTATTTTTCCATTCACAATCAAGATACTTAAGTACATTTTGACCTCACGGTTAAAAAAAAGAAAAAAAATCTAATTTTTGTCAATTTTATCTTAATAAAACTGGAAAAAAAACTGAACAGGAAAAAAATCTAATGTTTAGGACTACAGAAAATGAGAAAAAGATGTTGGGTCTTTTTTTGTTGCCATTAAAATGAATTTTTAAGCACATTCTCCACCTTTGCAAAACATTGGGCAAGTGTACAACATGCTAAGTGGAGGTCTTTTGGCACAATTAGTCTACTTTGGTACAGAAAGCACACAGGTGTTGTCACACAGGCTAACCACATAGGCCTCACTTGCCTCCTGCAGAGCACAAAATAGTTGAGCACCACATGCACAGGTCTGTTTTGAAGTCGGAGCAATCTAATTTCAGATGCCACACACTACCAGTACCAGGCCTGTAACAATGAGGTTTCTTCACCCCTCCAGGAGGAGGCACTCTACTGAGAGAAGCTTTTGTAGCTAGTTGCCTCCTGGGTGCTTTGCCACTGGTTGGTTGCAAGCCCTATGCTTGGTGTAAATGATGGTTTAGAGAAATCCTTTCATTCACCCTCCCTAATCCTCACTCCTTCTCTTTTAGCTGGAGTCAGACCCCTTGAGGTGGTATTGACTTTAAAGAGTGTTGGCAACACCACATGCTTCTGAGCCCTCAGACTCAAGTTTGGGGTTCAAAAGGCAAATGAGAAGGGGAGGGAGGGCTAAGAGATGCCACCAGTAAAGACCTGGTCTCTTCCCCTTAAATTTGATGTAAATTATACATACTTTTTGAAATATCCTATTCTTTCTTAAAAACAGCTTTACGAAGATATAATTCATAATTCCATACAATTCACCCACTTAAAGTGTACAATTCAATAATGGTTTCTAGTATATTCACAGATATGTGCAACTACCACCATCACAGTAAATTTTAGAACATTTTCATCATCTCAGGAAGGAATCTCGGGCTTCCCCAGTGGCACAGTGGTTAAGAATCCGCCTGCCAATGCAGGGGACATGGGTTCGAGCCCTGGTCTGGGAAGATCCCACATGCCACAGAGCAACTAAGCCCATGCGCCACAACTACTGAGTCTGCGCTCTAGAGCCCGCAAGCCACAACTACTGAGCCTGCGCTCTAGAGCCTGTGAGCCACAACTACTGAAGCCCGTGTGCCTGGAGCCCGTGCTCCTCAATGAGAAGCCTGCGCACCACAATGAAGAGTAGCCCCCGCTTGCCACAACTAGAGAAAGCCTGCACGTAGCAGCGAAGCCCCAACGCAGCCAAAAATAAATAAATAAAACAAATAAAATTTATTAAGAAAAAAAAGAAAAAGAAGGAACTTCGTATCCTTTAGCTATCACTCCCTTAACCGCTGTCCTGTCTACCCAGCCCTAAGCAACCACTAATCTATTTTCTGTCTCTAAAGATTTTCCTATTCTGAATTTTCATATATATGGAATCATACAGCACTGTATAGTCTTTTGTGACTAGCTTCTATTACTTAGCATAATATTTTCAAGATTCATCCATGTTGTAGCAAATAATATTCCATTGTATGGATATACCATATTTTGTTTATTCATTTATCTGTTGATAGACATTCGGGTTGTTTCCAACTTTGGGTTTTTATAAACAATGCAATCAAAATTCATGTACAAGTTTTTTTGTGGACATATACTTTCATTTCTCTTGGGTATATACCTAGGAGTTGAATGGCTGGCTTGCACGGTAATTCTACGTTTAATCATTTGAGGAAGTGCTAGACTGTTTTCCAAAGTAGCTAGACCAGTTTACATTCCAACCAGCAGTGTTCAAGGATTCCAATTTCTCCACATCTTCATCAACACTTGTTATGTGACTTTTTGAGTTTAGCCATGCTAGTGGATATGAAGTGGTATCTCACTGAGGTTTCGATTTCTATTTCTCTGATGACTAATGATGTCAAGCATTTTTTTTTTCATGGGCTCATTGGCCATTTGTATGTCTTTGTTGGAGAAATGTCTATTCAAATACTTTACCCATTTTTGAATTCGGTTGTCATACTGAGTTGTACGAATTCTTAATATATCTAGATACAAGTCCCATATAAAATGTATGACTTACAAACAATTTCTCCTATTCTGTGGGCTGTCTTTTCATTTGTTTCTATTTACAATTTTGTTTGCTTAAGTTACCATTTATTTCAGATGTTAAGTCCTAATGTTATTTAACTTGTTGTGTTTAAATAACATTAGAAGTGGGACCTTATAGCATGTTGTTACTTGATGTTGGGAAGAATGATGTACACTGTGAATAAAGAAAGGTGACCAGTCTTTCCCTAATAGGAGCTATTCACCATCTATTTTTATTGTAGCCACTCAAACTTACTTTTGTATAGATGGCTGCCTATGGCATTTAGCTGCTGGTTTTTATTTTAGAACTATATTCTTAATGAATTTTTAAAAAATCAAAGTGACACATGCAATAGTTTTTAAACTTCAAATAAAAAGACTTCCAAGCAAATAGGGTCAGTAAGTTCAGGCTTTGATTTATCCTCTTTGCTTCAAACTCAGGATAGGTAAAATATAAAGAGAAAACAAAAATCCACACCTGGGGATAAAGACAAGGTAAATGCCTCTGTAGTCCAGAAACAGAAGAAAAATGTAAAGATAAGAGCAGGGTTAAAGCCATGAAGCTGCTGTTTTATGTTTAAGAGAAGGCAGTAAGAATCAAGAATCAGGGTTGTAAGGACAAAGTATTTTTGGTACAGTGTTAATATAAAATGAATTTTCTAGGAACCATAAATGCTGTTAACGCAAAAGAATATTGTACTTTGCTTTATTAGAAAATTAACCCAAAGTTGTTTGCCACTTTGGAAAATCATGTCACTGGCAAACAGTGACACTGAAGTAGCTGCCTTGCAAACACACACAGCTATATTAGCTTGTGTTTGTAGAGCAAGTGTTTATAATGATTCCATACAGACATCAACTTTCATCAATTTTATGATTCAGATTCCCCCCTTTAATATCTCTGAAATTCAGAGATCTATTAGTTTAATTGTAGCAGTTCTTCCCTCAATGGTATGTAAAATAATAGTGCATATTATAATCAAGGCTGTCTTAGATTCAATAAAATCCAGTATATAAATATACTTATTTCACTCTTTTTAAAATTGACTTCCAGTGTAGTTATTCCTATCTAATGATTATACAGACCAGATGGTGGAGTAGAAGGATGTGAGCTCACCTCTTCTTAAAGAAACACCAAAATCACAACTGCTGAACAACCATTGACAAACATTGGAACCTACCCAAAAAGATACCCCACATCCAAAGACAAAGAAGAAGCCACAATGAGACGTAGGAGGGGCACAATTGTGAAAAAATCAAATCCCATACATGCCAGGTGGGCAACCCACAAGCCGGAACATAATTATACTACAGAAATTCTCCCACAGGAGTGAAAGTTCTAAGCCCCATGTCAAGCTCCCCAGGCAGAGAATCTGGCTTTGAAGGTCACTGGGGTTTGACTGCAGGAATTCCACAGGACTGGGGGAAACAGAAACTTCAGTGTTGAAGAGCACACACAGGGTCTCATGCGCACCAGGACCCAGGGGAAAAAATCAGTGACCTCATAAGAAACTGGGCCAGACTTATTTGCTAGTATTGGAAGGTGTCCTGCGAAGGTGGGGAGCAGCTGTGGCTCACTGCGGGGACAAGGATACGGGTGGCAGTAGTTCCGAGAAGTACTCATTGGTGTGAACCCTGCTGGAGGCCACCATTTTCTCACCAAGACCCGGCCCAAGCCAACAGTCTGCAGGCTCCAGTGCTGGGACGCCTCAGGCCAAACAACCAACAGGGTGGGAACACAGCCCCACCCATCAGCAGACAGGCTGCTTAAAGTGTTCTAAGCACACAGCTTCCCAATAAACACACCCCCGACATGGCTCTGCCCACCAGAGGGACAAGAACCAGCTCCACCCACCAGTGGGCAGGTACCAGTCCCTCCCCGCAGGAAGCTGCAAAGCCTCTTAGACAGCCTCATCCATGAGGGGGCAGACAGCAGAAGCAAGAAGAACTATAACCCTGCAGCCTGTGGAACGGAAACCACAAAATGAGACAGCAGAGGAGTATGTCCCAGATGAAGGAACAAGACAAAACCCCAGAAGAACAACTAAGTGAAGTGGAGAGAGTCAATCTACCTGAAAAAGAATTCAGAGTAATGATAGTACAGATAGTACAACATCTCAGAAAAAGAATAGAGGCATGAATCCAGAAAATACAAAATCAAAAGATTTATAGACAAGCAAAAGCTAAGAGAATTTAGCACCACCAGACCAGCTTTGAAACAAATGCTAAAGGAACTTCTCTAGGTGGAAAAGACCACAACTAGAAACAAGAAAATTACAAATGGAAAAGCTCCTATCTATTTACATTCAAAAGTACATATTATTTTATTTTAGTTTGCATAATTTTTTTTCCCCTGTGTTATGCTGGGTTGTATTAGTTTTTTAAAAAATTACCAGTAGACATAGATTATTATATCTATGTATTTTGTTTCAGTATTAGGGGATCGTTACACAATATTTATTACAAAACGTGGGCATTAGGTCAATAGGGTAGAGAAACACTGCTCTACAATACGACTACTTCCCCGCTCTTATTATGGTCATTTACACCTATTATGTACTATATATGTAAGACTAAGTTCTGAGAAAAAAAGTTATTTAATATTTGTGCATGTCAATCTTTAACACAAAGTAAATAAATAAAAGCCCATAAGGAGCAATAAAGACAAAATAAAGTAAACGAACAAACAAAATTCCCACAACATTTGAGGAAGATGAATGCACAAGACCTTAAATGCCTTAAATTAGAAAACTGTAAGTATTATGAAGGTACATGTAACATGACATGCAATATATCATAGCTACAAAGATGGCAGAATAGTGACTCTTACCACAAATAAAATGTGAAGAAATAGCTCATAAGCTAAAAAAAGGTATTAAATGGAACTCCTCATACAGTCAAATTCTCTTTACCTGGATAGGTGTACACCAAGGCACGTTGGTAGTTATGAATTACTCCATCTCCTACCTTCTAATTGCTCCCACACAACACTGAGTTGAGTTTCTAAAATGCAAATTACATTATTCTCTTCCTTAAAAACTTTCAAGAAAAATATGAGCAATGATGTTTCCCTCTTCCAATACCATAAACTCTTACTTTATTTTTAAGATTTATTTATTTGTTTGTTTATTTATTTATTTATTTTGGCTGCACTAGGTCTTCATTGCAGTATGCAGGATTTTTTTTTTTTAAGATTTATTATTTATTTATTTATTAAATTTATTTTTGGCTGTGTCGGGTCTTAGTTGTGGTATACAGACTCTTTGTTGCAGTGCGTGGGCTTCTCTCTGGTTGTGGCGTGTGGGTTTTCTCTTCTCTAGCTGTGGCAGGCAGGCTCCAGGGCACGTGGCCTCTGTAGTTGTGGTGCACAGGTTCCAGAGCACACGGGCTCTGTAGTTTGCAGCACGTGGGCTCTAGTTGCGGCGTGTGGGCCTACTTGCCACATGGCATGTGGGATTGTAGTTCCCTGACCAGGGATCAAACCCGCGTCCCCTGCATTGTAAGGCGTACTCTTTGCCACTGGACCACCATGGAAGTCCCCAGGATCTTTTTTAGTAGCAGCATATGGACTTCTTAGTTGCAGCATGCAGACTTCTTAGTTGCCGCATGCAGAGTTCTTAGTTGTGGCATGCAGACTCGTAGTTGCTGCATGCAAACTCTTAGTTGCAGTATGCATGTGGGATCTAGTTCCCTGATCAGGGATCGAACCCAGGACCCCTGCATTGGGAGCATGGAGTCTTACCCACTGGACCACCAGGGAAGTCCCTCTTATGGCTTTTAAGTGTTCTTAAAAATTCAGCTTGGAAATACGATACTAAACCAGGAGTCTCTCATGCTTTATCAGTTTTATGAGATTAGATGATAGTCATAAAACATCACAAAATATGGGAAATTAGTTATCAGTTTCTCTTCCTATTATTTCATACTCTCTCAATTGTCAGCCCCTGGCTCATAATCATGCAAATTATGAGTGAAATAATAATGACTGAAAATTTCCTCTAGTTAATGTCAGATACCAAACCACAAATCCAGAAAGCTCAGAAAATATCAAGCAGGATAAACACCCAAAAAACTACACCCAGGCATACCACATTCAAACTTCAGAAAATCAAAAATAAGGGAAAAAACAATGAAAGAAGTTAGGAAAAAAAATAAAACACCTTACATACATGGGAACAAAAATAAGAATTATATATAACTTCTCCCCTGAAACGAAAGCAAGAGGAGAGTAAAGTAAAATATTTAAAGTGTTCAGAGAAAACCCCACCACCCTAGAATTCTGTACCCTGCAAAATTATCCATCAAAAGTCAAGGTGAAACAAAGACTTGCTCAGACAAACAAAAACTGAGGGGATTTGTTCATAAAACCTGCTTTGCAAGAAATATTAAATGAAGATCTTCACTGGGACGAAGTGAGAGAGTGGCATGGACATATATACACTACCAAATGTAAAACAGATAGCTAGTGGGAAGCAGCCACGTGGCACAGGGAGATCAGCTCGGTGCTTTGTGACCACCTGGAGGGGTGGGATAGGGAGGGTGGGAGGAAGACGCAAGAGGGAGAACAAATGGGGATATATGTATATGTATAGCTGATTTACTTTGTTATATAGCAGAAACTAACACACCATTGTAAAGCAATTATACTCCAATAAAGATGTTAAAAAAAAAAAAGAACCAAGTGAGGAAAATAAAAGTCTCTGTGAAGAGAAAATAAATAAATGAAGATCCTTAGAAAGAGAAAAATGATATAGGTCAGAATATCAGATCTACATAAAGAAGGCAAGAGAATTGGAGAATGAATGAGTGAAAGTAAAATAAAAACTTTTCTTTTTCTTTTTTTTTTTTAAGGTACGCGGGCCTCTCACTCCTGTGGCCTCTCCCGTTGCGGAGCCCAGGCTCCAGACGCGCAGGCTCAGCGGCCATGGCTCACAGGTCCAGCCGCTCCGCGGCATGTGGGATCTTCCCGGACCGGGGCACGAACCCGTGTCCCCTGCATCGGCAGATGGACTCTCAACCACTGCGCCACCAGGGAAGCCCTATTTTTCTTATTTTTAATTGATCTAACAGATCACAGTTTGCTCAAAATAATAATAGCAACAGTGTATTCCATTATCTCTCTCTATATATGCTTATGTATTACTGAAATGAGTGACAGCAATGATACAAGGTACTAGAGGGAAGACTGAGGATTATTTTGTTAATATAAGATACCTGCACTACTCATGAAGCAGTACAGTGTTGCTAGACCATGGTATAGTGATGACTTTTTAGATACAATACCAAAGGCATGATGTATAAAAGAAATAATTGATAAGCTGGATGGACCTCATTAAAATTAAAACTTCTGCTCTTTGAAAATGTGAAGAGAATGGAAAGATAAACCCCAGACTGAGAAAAATATTTCCAAAAGACACAATAATGAAGGACTATTATCCAAAATATGCAAAGAACTCTTAAAACCCAAGAATAAGAAAACAAGTAACTCAATTTTAAAATGGCAGGACTTCCCTGGTGGCGCAGTGGTTGAGAATCTGTCTGCCAATGCAGGGGACACGGGTTCAAACCCTGGTCCAGGAAGATCCCACATGTCGCAGAGTAACTAAGCCCATGCGCCACAACTACTGAGCCTGCGCTGTGGAGCCTGTGCACTGCAACTACTGAGCTCACATGCTGCCACTACTGAAGTCCGTGCACCTAGAGCCCATGTTCTGCAACGAGAAGCCCGCAAACCACAACAAAGAGTAGCCCCCCTCCCGCAACTAGAGAAAGCCCGCGTACAGCAACGAAGACCCAACGCAGCCAAAAATAAATAAATCTATTTTTTTTAAAAACGGCAAAAGACCTGAACAGACATCTCACCAATAAAGATATACAGATTTCAAGTAAGCATATGAAATGATTTACAACATCATAAGTCATTAGGGAATTGCAAATTAAAACAATGAGATACCACTACACATCTACTAGAATGGCTAAAATCCAAAACACTGACGACACCAAATGCTGACAAGGATGTGGAGCGATAGGAAATCTCATTCATTGCTGGCGGGAATGCAAAATGGTAGAACTATCAAGTCATGACAAAATGTGGAAGAAACTTAAATGTATATAACTAAGTGAAAGAAGTTAATATGAAAAGGCAACACTATATGATTCCAACCAAATAACATTCTTGAAAAGGCACTATGGAGACACTAAAAAGATAAATGGTTGCTAGGGCTTACAGGGGAGGGAGAGATGATTAGGTGGAACACAGAGAATCTTTAGGGCAGTGAAACTATTCTAACAAAGGTGGATACATGCCACTGCACCTTTGTCAAAACCCATAGAATGTGTAGTACCAAGAGTGACCCCTAATGTAAACTGTGGACATAGGGTGATAACGATGTGTCAATGGAGTTCAATGATAATACAAATGTGCATTGTGTTGCAGAATTTCAATAGTGTGGGAGGTTATGCATTTGTGAGGACAGGGTGTATATGGGAACTCCCTGTACTTTCTAGTCAATTTTGCTGAGAACCTACAACTGCTCTTAAAAAATAAAGTTTATTAATTTAAAAAAGGGGGTGTTGTGGGCTTCCCTGGTGGCGCAGTGGTTGAGAGTCCGCCTGCTGATGCAGGGGACACGGGTTCGTGTCCTGGTCCGGGAGGATCCCACGTGCCACGGAGCGGCTGGGCCCGTGAGACATGGCCGTTGAGCCTGCGCGCCCGGAGCCTGTGCTCCGCAACGGGAGAGGCCACAACAGTGAGAGGCCCGTGTACAGCAAAAAAATAAAAAATAAAAAAGGGGGTGTTGCATATTTCAGTCTCTACCCTGCACATTTCCAGGATTCCCTCCCCAAAGCCCACTAGGGCAACAGATCTTCTGAGCTAAGGGTGCCTGCGCTGATGTCAGACTGCTTGAGATCTTGGGCTGGGGAGCTTTTAAGTGCCTAAGGCCAAGGAATTTTCGGAGGCCTATGAGGCTTTTTTTTAATGAAGTAAAAAGAACAAATGTGTGTGTGTGTGTGTGTGTGTGTGTGTGTGTTGGGGAGTATGGTGTACAAAAGCAGGAGATTCTGGGACTAGGAAACATTCCTGACCTTAGGTCTTAGCCATTTCTTTCCTGATCTTTAGTTTCTAAAATGCGTAAAATGTGAAAGTTCACTATTTTGGGGGAATGGTTGAATAAAACGTAGGTCATGCCAAACATGGACTATTAAGCAACTATTCATTAAGAAGCAGTTGATTATATGTATGGAGTAAGAAAAATGTCCAAGGTATACAATAAATGAAAAACAGAAGTTGTAGAGTAATATGTTTGATACGAAAGGTTATGTATATGTATATGTGTGTGTACATGTGTATGTATAATAATGGAAACAGCGCTGGAAGAATATGCAGAAAAATATAACATTGCTAATCTTGGGGGTAATGGTGGTGGGGATTAAAAGGGTTGACATAAAAACTTTTTTTTTCACCCCCATTTTGTTTTTAGAGGCATACTTCAGAGATACTGTGGGTTCAGTTCCAGACCACCACGATAAAGTGAATATCACAATAAAGCGAGTCACACAAATTTTTTGGTTTCCCAGTGTATATAAAAGTTATGCTTACATTATACTGTAGTCTCTTAAGTGCGCAACAGCATTATGTCTAAAAGAAAAGTACATATCCTAATAAAAATATTTTATTGCTAAAAAATACTAACCATCATCATCTCAGCTTCAGTGAGTCATAATATTTTCGCAATAACATCAAAGATTACTGATCACAGATACCATAACAACTATAATAATAATGAAAACATGTGAAATACTATGAGAATTACCCAAGTGTGACAGAGACATGAAGTGAGCAAACACCACTGGAAAAATGGTGCTGATACACTTGCTTAGATGCAAGGTTGCCAGAACCTCCGATTTATGAAAAAATACAGTATCTGAGAAGCACAATAAAGTGAAGCACAATAAAATGAAGTATGCCTGTACTTTGTCTACCTGTTTATAATAAGCAAATAATGCTTTTGTAATTTAAAAAATTCAATTCAGAAAAAAACCACAACAAATTTCACAATTTAAAAAGTTTATAGGGTCTTCCCTGGTGGCTCAGTGGTTAAGAATCCACCTGCCAATGCAGCGGACACGGGTTCGAGCCCTGGTCTGGGAAGATCCCACATGCCGCGGAGCAGCTAAGCCCGCGAGCCACAACTACTGAGCCCGCGAGCCACAACTACTGAGCCTGTGTGGCACAACTACTGAAGCCCGCACACCTAGAGCCCGTGCTCCGTGACAAGAGAAGCCACTGAAATGAGAAGCCTGCACACCACAACGAAGAGTAGCTCCCACTCGCCGCAACAAGAGAAAGCCTGTGCACAGCAACAAAGACCCAATGCAGCCAAAAATAAACATAAATAAATTTATTTTTAAAAAAAGTTTATAGGGGCTTCCCTGGTGGCGCAGTAGTTAAGAATCTGCCTGCCAATGTAGGGGACACGGGTTTGAGCCCTGGTCCAGGAAGATCCCACATGCCACAGATGCAACTGAGCCCGTGCGCCACAACTACTGAGCCTGCTCTCTAGAGCCTGTGAGCCACAATTACTGAAGCCCGTGTGCCTAGAGCTCGTGCTCTGCAACAAGGGAAGCCACAACAATGAGAAGCCCGTGTGCGCAATGAAGAGTAGTTCCCACTCACCACAACTAGAGAAAGCCTGCGCGCAACAACAAAGACCCAATGCAGCCCAAAATAAATATAAATAAAATAAATATATTTTTAAAAAAGTTTATAAATACCTACACTTGTTTCCAAATCCAGGAAAAGAACACATTTTTATTAATTAACTGGACACACATCTATAATGCTTTTCCCACATTTTCCACTGCTTACCCTTTGATTGCCTCTGTAATATTTTCTTTAAAGAAATAGGATAATTCAGATTTTACTCAAGCATGGATGACCAAATTTTATTTTCTATTAATAATAATTTTTAAAAGTCTCTTTCAGGTTCATAACTTATCATTACCATGTTGTGTAAAATTTTTTGGAATTGTCAAATTTGAAAAAACTTCCATCAAGTTTCTGCTATATATGAGCTGTAAGAATTGGAATTATTTACAGATTAATCCTCTGGCTCTGTACCTTTCAACCTTGCTTGTCTTCCATTACTTATATCCTTCCAGCGTGAGTGCCAGAGGACAAGCTCACACTGCAATACAACTGCCATCCTTGCACTGTGCATATTCCTGGAAGCCATTCCTACATTGGGATGGCTAGCTATCACCTAAAAATACCTAAAAATGGAAATTACGGAGAACCACATAAACTCAAACTAAATGTACCCCCAATAGAGTTTCCTCTTAGCCTGATCCAAAAAACACTCGCTGACACCCAACACCACCCCACAAATATATATATATACGTGTGTGTATATATACATACATATATATAAAAATACATATATATATAAATGATGGACTGAAAAAAGATCTTTCAATCTATTGAGATTAAAGTAGCCTACATCTATAAATTTGACAGGACACAAAATTGTGAAAATTGCCAAAGTCCTTCCCAGAGCCTTGAAATGGGCCTATGTAAGTGAGTGATTCTGAAGTTTAAGGTTCATTAGTTTTATGGGAAGGAAAGAAAATTATAAAACAAGTCTGTAAGTACAATGGCAAAGAAGTAAGGTGTATACATGAAAGAGGAAAGGTGTAAATGAATAAGAAAAACTATTTTTTAAAGACCAAGTAGCAGCAGTATGCCTTAGGGTATAATTAAACACTTAAACATAAAGAAAATATAATTCCTAACAACCTAAAATTAACAACAACAACAACAAAATTTCAAATGTCTCTAAAGAAGTTACGAAACATGAACCTTTAAAACTTTTTTGGAATTAAGATAGCTATTTTCTCATTCAGATTTACAAAGTAAGTAAAAACTCATTTCTCCTTTTCTAAACAAAAAACTTTTTTGTATCTGTCTTTTTGACCATGTATAACTAAACAGAGGCATTTCTAAATAGGCACTTGATATTAGCTTCTGATGATGAAATTGGAAGTTTATGGCAAAGAACATGCATGCTTATCTGTGTTCATGAACACACACACGCACGCACACACAAGCGCACACACAGAGTTAACTTTGGACTTTGGAAATTACCCTCTGACTTTTTTTTTAGAAGTTAAGTTCCCTTGTGTACTTTTGTAGCAATCCCTTTCTTCTACTCCCAGCTCCTGGGAAACACTGATCTGTTTTCTGCTCCTACAGTTTTGCACGTTTCAGAATGGTATATAATAGAATCACACAGTATGCAGCCTTTTAAATCTGATTTCTTTCACTTTACATAGTGCATTTGAAATTCACCTATGTTACTGAGTGTATGAGTAGTTCATTCCTTTTTATTGTAATATATTCCACTGCATGGACATTTTATCATTTGTTTGTACATTCACCAGTTGAAGGACATCTGGATTGTTTCAAGTTTTAAGTGACTATAAATAAAACTGCTGTAAACATTTGCATACATATTTTTGAATGAACATATGTTTCCATTTATCTTGATTAAATATCCAAAATGGGATCGCTGGGTTGTATGTTAAGTGTATGTTTAACTTTGTAAGAAATTGGCCTACTTTTTCCCAAAGTTCCTATGCCATTTTGCATTCCCATCAGCAATGTATATGAATTTCAGTTGTTCAGCATCATACATTACCATCATTTGGTATTGTTAGTCTGTAAAAATTTTACCTGTGCTAATGCATGTGTACTGGTATTTATTGTGGTTTTAACTAGCACTTCTCTAATGACTAATGATGTTGAGCATCTTTTCAAGTGCTTATTTGACCTCACCTTATTTTTTTGGTGAGGCCTCTCTTTCAACCATTAAAAATTGTTTTCTCTTTCTTTTATAATTGAGTTTTGAGAGATTTGATATATTATTTGATATATTCTTTTAGAAATTCCTTTTGTATATTTTAAAATTTATATTTTATAGACATATATGAATATATATATTCATCAAATATGTGCTTTACAAATATGTGTGTGTGTGTGTGTGTAAGTGTGTGTACCTTTTTTTTTTTTTTTGCCACGTTGAGGGGCATGTGAGATCTTAGTTCCCCAATCAGGGATGGAACCCATGCCCCCTGCGGTGGAAGCGCAGAGTCCTAACCACTGGACATTCAGGGAATTCCCATAAATATTTTCTACTCATCTGTGGCTTGCCCATTCATTCTCTTACCGGTATCTTTGGAAGAGACCTTTTCAATTTTTATGAAGTAAAATTCATCACTTTTATCTTTCACAGTTCATGTTTTTTGTGTCCTATGTAAAAAAATGTTTGCCTAACCCAAGGTCACAATGTTTTTTTCCTTTATTTTGAGTTTTATAGTTTTAGGTTTTATATTTTAGTTTACAATCCATTTTTAATTGATTTTTTCAATTTTTAAATTATGGTAAATACACATAACATAAAATTTACCATTTTGACCATTACTAAGTAAACAGTTCAATGGTATTAAATAAATACATAATGCTATATAACCATCACCACAGGTCATCTCCACAACTCTTTTCATCTTGTAAAACTAAAACTCTATGCCCATTAAATAGTAACTCCTCATTCCCTCTGACCCACAACCCAGGGCAACCACCATTCTACTTTCTGTCTCTATGATTTTGACTACTCTAAGTACATCACATAAGTGGAATCATACAGTATTTGTCTGTTGGAGACTGGTTTATTGCACTTAACATAATGTCCAGGGTTCATTCATTTTGTGGCATATGTCGTAATTTCCTTCTTTTTTAAGACTGAAAATTCCACTGGATGTATAAACCACATTTTGCTAATCTATTCGTCTGTTGATGGACACTTGGTTTGCTTCCATGTTTAACTTATTGTGAGTTACACTGCTATGAACAAGGGTACAAATATCTCTTCAAGACCTTGCTTTTAATTCTTTTGGGTATATACCCAGAAGTGAAATTGCTGAATCGTATGGTAATATTAGCTCACTGCCTTCTGGCCTCCAAAGTTTCTGATAAGACATCAGCTGATAATCATTTTAAGGATCGTTTCTATGTGGCAAGTTGCTTTGCTCTCGCTATCAAGATTCTCTTTGTCTTTGTCTTTAGAAAGCTGGATTATAATGTATCTGGATATGGGCCATCTTCAGTTTATCTTACTCTGGAGTTTGTTGTGCTTCTTGGATGTTTATAATCACATCTTTCATCCAATTTGGGAAGTTTTTAGTCCTTATTTCTTCAAATATTCTCAGCCCCTTTCTTCTCTCTTCTCTTGGGACTCTACAATCCACCTGCTGCTCTGTTCCATGGTTCAAATAGATCCCTTAGGTTCTGTTCACTTTTCTTCGTTCGTCTTTCTTTCTGTTCCTCAGATTTGAAAATTTCCATTGTCCTATCTTCAAGTTCTCTGATTCTTTTTTTTTTTTTTTTTTGCGGTACATGGGCCTCTCACTGCTGTGGCCTCTCCTGTTGCAGAGCACAGGCTCCAGACGCGCAGGCTCAACGGCCATGTCTCGCGGGCCCAGCCGCTCCGCGGCACGTGGGATCCTCCCGGACCAGGACACGAACCCGTGTCCCCTGCATCGGCAGGCAGACTCTCAACCACTGCGCCACCAGGGAAGCCCGTGTTCTCTGATTCTTAATTCTGCTTGCTCAAATGTGCCTTTGAATCCCTATAGGAAAATTTTCCTTTCAGTTATTTTACTTTTCAGATCCAGAATTTCTTTTTAGGATTCTCTTCTAGGTTTTCTATCTCTTTATTAATATTTCCATTTTGTTCATTCATCATTTTCTGGACTTTTTCCACATCTTCCTTTAGTTCCTTTGAGAATCTCTGAGACAGTTGTTTTAGTCTTTGTCTAGGAGATCTGCCATCAGGTCTTTTCCAGGGCAGTTTCTATTTTATTTTTTTCCTATGAATGGGCCATACTTTCCTCTTCCTTTGTATATGCCTTGTGATATTTTTGTTGAAAACTGGACATTTGAATCTAATAATATGGTAACTCTATAAACCAGATTCTCCCCTTCCCCATGTTCTACTGTTTTTTTCTTTTGGTTATTGTGGTTTTGTTTATTGTGGTTTTGTTTTTCGTTTTTTTTTTTTAATTTAATTTTTGTAGACTGTCTCTGTGCTAAGGATCTGCCTGAGGTATAAACTTAAGGTCTTTTCAGTTCTTTTCTGAGCCTGTGCCTTTTCCTGGGCATATGTGGTCCCTTTCAAATGTAACCCATGTATACAGTTACTTTTGAATGTCCTAATGTCTGGCCCCCAAAAGGGGAAAAACAGAAAAGTGAAGGGAGGAGGTAAATGGCACTAGGCTCTTAAATTACCTGGAAGTGACATAATCTGGAGGGGAAAGGGCTTGCAACAATAGGGAAAGGTGAAACAACAATGGATGCTCCCACTTTATCGGCACTTCCGTGATTAGAAGCAGCAATCAGTGATCAGAGTACAGATCTTTGATAATTTGGAGAACAGGGGCCTATTTGCCCAGCCTGGATCCCACAAGCTGTGTGCAAGCTGCTCCAGGAACACGTATATAGCTGTCTGCCACGAGGCTGGAGGTGGGTGATGGGTAGCTGTTACTGTGGCAAGAGTTGGAATTGACTGAAATTAACCACAGTTTATTATCTAAGTCTTCCCCTGGAAGTTGCAAGTCTTCAATATACTCTAGACATTCAAAATACTGACATCAGACAGACTCTACCAGTGCAATTATTGTCTAGGTGGGGAGACAGATTCCTGGTGTTTCCTACCGCACCATTTCCCAGAATCCTCTAAAACCCATTTTTAGTTAAATTTTACATAAGGTGTGAGAAATGAACTGAGCTGCTGCTGCTGCTTTTCCTTCTTTCTTTTTTTTGCATTTGTATATCTAATTGTTCCAGAAACGTTTGTTGAAAGACAACTTTCTCCATAGGACTGTCTTGAATCTTTGTCAAAAATCAATTGACGGGCTTCCCTGGTGGCGCAGGGGTTGAGAGTCCGCCTGCCGATGCGGGGGACACGGGTTCGTGCCCCGGTCCGGGAAGATCCCACATGCCGTGGAGCGGCTGGGCCCGTGAGCCATGGCCGCTGAGCCTGCGCATCCGGAGCCTGTGTTCCACAACGGGAGAAGCCACAGTAGTGAGAAGCCCGCGTACTGCACAAAAAAAACAAAACAAAACAAAAATCAATTGACTACCAGGCTTCCAGGTTGGTGAACACATGGACATTTGGGGGAGAGTGGAGCACCTAGAGAGGGCATGGTAGCTCCACATCCTTTCCCCATACCTCGTCCTGTGCATCTCTTCCATCTGGCTGTTCCTGAACACTTAGGACAAAACTGGAATTTCTGACAAGACTAAGGAGGACCCGGGAAGAAAATTAATGTCAAAGAGTCTAGAGGCCCAGAGCTTAGTTTGAGCCCTTGAGAATCCATGCTTCCCTACCTGACCCTGGAATCTGGCCCTGAAGGTGTTAAGCCAACCTCACATTATCAACCTTGACTTGGATGACTGATCCCAAAAAGAATTAACAAAGGCCTAGAAAAAAAAAAAAAACAAACAGCAGAAAGAAAGAAATTCAACAGAATCTGGCAGTAAGCTATACCTCAGGACAAGCAGAAAGTAAGATTTAACATACAATCTTCAGTTCACCATATCTCTTTTTTTCCCACATGATCCAAGAAGGTGCTGCACAAACAAAAGACTCTGTATCTCCCAAGAAATAACTCATGAGATGTTAATGAGAAAATCCCTTCTTCCCAGAGCTTACCCTCATGACACCTTAATTCTGAATAAACTGGACCATAAAAGCAAATCAAGACCTATGTCACTAGACTAAGGACATTCTGAGGCAAGCTGGATTCCTCTCAGTCAATTCCTCTCATTCAATATCTAGAAAACAATGCTCTATTCTTGTAAAATGGGCTCAGCAGACACAGTACAGGAGAATTCCAACTATTAGTTAATTAAGGGAAGGACTAAGGTTGTAAAAGGGAGTGACAGAGGAACAAAGGGAAAAAACAAAATAAGAGAAACAAAAGGAGATGAAGTAGAGGTGGTTGGGCTGGCATCATAGTCCTGGCTGGAGATAGAATGCATGGTATAGTAAAAATTCTACTGGTAATTTGATTATTATTGTATTGAATCTATACAACAATTTGAGAAAAATGGTCATTTCAAAAACATTGAGTTGGGCTTCCCTGGTGGCGCAGTGGTTGAGAGTCCGCCTGCCGATGCAGGGGACGCGGGTTCGTGCCCCGGTCCGGGAAGATCCCACATGCCGCGGAGCGGCTGGGCCCGTGAGCCATGGCCGCTGAGCCTGCGTGTCCGGAGCCTGTGCTCCTCAACGGGAGAGGCCACAACAGTGAGAGGCCCGCGTACCGCAAAACAAACAAAACAAAACAAAACAAAAAAAACAAAAAAAAACATTGAGTCTTCCAGTCCATGAACACAGTATTCCACTTCACTTATTTAAATATTTCATTTTTTCCTTAATGTTTTATAGTTTATACATATCTAACTTTATAAGAAACAGCCAAACTTTTTTTCCAAAGGTGGCTGCAGCATTTTGTTTTCCCACTACAATATTTGAGTGTGTAACAACTAAACAATTTGACAAATGATAGAAATTGGAGAAATTTAGAATATTCCATTCTCATATTAAATAATGATAAACCATATATGTAATCCACTGTGTAGTTCTGGTTCTATCACCCAAGTAGAATACTACAGACTAGAAAATGTTTAGAAATGGGAATAATTTAATGTAAATATGCCAGAGGGAGAAAATGAAGTAGGGAAGTTCTATTATAGGAAGATAGAATGAAAAATTAGAATCATTCAGAGTGAAAACACTAAGAGAACTTACAAATAGAACTGATAAAGAGCAACAGTCTAGATAAATAAAACATAAACTTGTTCCCCAAATTCTGAAATATTAGGATGCTCTGAAACTCAAGAAAGGTATCACCATGAAAAGAGCAGACTGTACATTACAATGTAATCAAGCTGCGGAAAAGAGGAATCAACAAATTGTGATTTTTTTTCACCCTAACCATAGTTAGTTGATGGAATGAAAGATATGGAAAATGCTGGAAGAAACATGAAGAATTTATTTCTTCAATGTAGTCAGACAGTTGGCTTTGGACATGTTTAACATTTAGGGAACTAACTGTAGAGATCAAGAATTTTAGGAAGTCCAGTGTTCTGAGATAAAATATGCTGCTCAGAAGACCTTACATGTTTACCAGTATAACTGGACAATGGAGTGCTCTAAACTTGAAACTGCAGGGAAAAAAAAGAGGCTGCTGTATTGGTTTAAGAGAGTATAGGAATTCAGATGCAGCTGAGCCATGTGCATGGGACAGATGGCTTCTCAAGAGTGTGTTCATCTCCTGTTAGTAAAGCTTTTTGAGCTCTGTAAAATAGCAGATTGTGAAGCACTACGAATCAATTCAGTGAAAAGGAGTTCAAATGTGTAGAAGAAATTCACATAGATGGAAGTAATGTTTTGTGTTTCTTAAGCAAACCAAATCTTAAGATGTATTTGAGGAACTTCCCCAGTGGTCCAGTGGGTAAGACTCCACACTCCCAATGCAGGGGGGCTGGGTTCGATCCCTGGTCAGGGAACTAGATTACTCATGCATGCCGCAACTAACAGTTTGCATGCCACAACTAAGAAGGCCGCATGCCGCAACTATGAAGCCTGTGTGACGCAACTAAGAAGCCTACATGCCTCAACTAAAAAAGATCCCACATGCCACAACTAAGACCTGGCGCAGCCAAAATACATAAATAAATTTTTTAAATTAATTAATTAATTTTATTTTTGGCTGCATTGGGTCCTTGTTGCTGTGCTCAGGCTTTCTTTTCTTTGTGGCGAGCAGGGGCTACTCTTCGTTGTGGTGCGTGGGCTTCTCATTGTGGTGGCTTCTCTTGTTGTGGAGCACAGCCTCTAGGTGCGCGGGCTTCAGTAGCTGTGGCACGTGGGCTCAGCAGTTGTGGCACGCAGGCTCTAGAGCACAGGCTTAGTAGTTGTGGCACACAGGCTTAGTTGCTCCGCGGTACACGGGATCTTCCCGGACCGGGGCTCAAACCCGTCTCCTTTGCATTGGCAGGCGGATTCTTAACCACCGCACCACCAGGGAAGCCACAATAAATAAATATTTTTTAAAAATCACCATGAGATACTACTTTGCACCCATTAAAAAAAAAGATGTATTTGAATCATCAAGGTAATTGTGGTCAGGACCAAAAACAGGTGAATAAGCTGAGGCAAACTACTCACCTAAATAAAGTACTTCTGGAATTACAGAGATAAACAAACATATGAATCCAAGAACTGTTTTTCTGGCTATTTAGATAAATTTGGGAGCAAGTTAAAAATCTCCCTGGATCTATGAAAATATATTATGTCACAAAATAACTCAAAATTTTAATGTAACTTAGAAACACCATGAAAATCTGAGATTAGAATCATGAATACCTGGAGTGTAAGCTCCTTAATGGCAAGGACCATATCTTATTCATCTTTGCATTCCTAGCACCTAGCATTGTGCCTAACATATAATAAGTAGCTTATGAATTAATGAATAAATGGATGAACTGACTAATGAATGCACCCCACAGTTCTTGAGAAGAGCAATTCTTTAGCAAGCAAAAACCGAAGCAACAACCAGAGTTTGGAAAGGTACATGTGGTTAAATGTGGCAAATTAATCATATTTATTACTTGTTTCCATGAAAACCCTTCTAACAGGAAAGGAAAGGAATTTAAAAGGTATTACAGGGGCTTTCCTGGTGGCGCAGTGGTTAAGAATCCGCCTGCCAATGCAGGAGACACAGGTTCGAGCCCTTGTCCGGGAAGATCCCACATGCTGCAGAGCAACTAAGCCCGTGCGCCACAGCTACTGAGCCTGTCCTCTAGAGCCCAAGAGTCACAACTACTGAGCCTGCGTGCCACAACTACTGAAGCCCGTGCACCTAGAGCCTATGCTCCACAACGAGAAGCCACTGCAATGAGAAGCCCGTTCACCGCAACGAAGAGCAGCCACTGCTCGCCGCAACTAGAGAAAGCCCGTGCACAGCAACGAAGACCCAACACAGCCAAAAATAAATAAATAAAATTTTTAAAAAGCTATTACATAATAAGAACAAAGAGAATAAGAGAGAGAGAAACAGAAGACGAGGATTTCAAGCAATTTTTGGAAAAGGGAAAGTAAGTAGAGGAGATGTCCTGGTTAAAACATGGTGAACTGAACACAAATAGTATCCTCAATCAAAATGAGTACAAAGACATAAAGATATATTAACCCACCAGGACAAATAGAATGAAAAGGAAACAACAGCAAACAATGTGAACATACTTCTAGTAGCAGAAAATAAAGTGAAGAAGCTAACGAAACAGAGAAAGCTGAATATCAAGGACCTAAAGAAGGGTGTCCACAAAATCCCAGAATGTCTCAGGAATTAAAAAGATCAGGTACCTTAGAAGGCGGGGATATGTGTGATATGATAGCTAAAAATTGGGGACATTGGTTGAAAGACTGTATAAGGCATGGTGACATGCCCTGATTCTCTCCCCATCCCATGCCACCCTGTTACTATCCCCCACCATGAGATTATAGTTTTATTCTACAAGAGAAATTGAACCAAAGTTTAACCTAGGGAAACCAAGAACAGTAGGTGGGGGAAAGGTGCCATATGGAAACCAGAGAGATTGAGATAAAGTCTACATACTAAGCATTGAGTACATTATTCTCCTTCCCTTGTTCATGCCAAAAACATGGTAGCCAGGTTTAAACCTCCGTAACACTCACAGCAGAAGAATGGACAGTTCTTTTTTTCTTTTAAAACTTGAAAAGGTCAGAAAGATGTCCTCCACATAATGACATTTGGGGATTCCCCAATGAAAAGCTCATCCTTTTCTAGTCAAAAAGCTCTTCTAATGAGCTTTTTAACATTTTCAGTTTTTAATATGAATGGCCATTAAGATATTGAGGAAAGCCTCCAATATGAACAATGAAGACCAAAACAATACCAAAAAAAAAATTCAGAGTAAACATAAAATGCAGCAAACAGAAGAAAACTTTAAAATAAAAAATAAAACAAAAGAACACCGAAAATCCACCGAGCAACAACAAGCATCCAAAAAGAGGAGGTTACAAGACTACAGGGAATAAGGGTAGAAAGAGTAAGAAAGGATGGCTAACAATTCATAATAGTTTAGCTATTTTCTTTAGCTAAAACAAAAATTCAACAGAAGAACCATGTGATAAAGGAGGAAATCTCTCAAAAAGTAAAACAAAAAATAAAAATAAGAAAGTTAAAGGACAAATATTACATAAATAATAGGAGTTCCAGAAAGAAACGTTGAAGGAAAGGGAAAGAAAAAGTTAAAACGAATAATTACCAGACATAAGCACTCAAGTTTTGAGATTAAAGGGACCAATTAGTGTCCATCATTTGAAAAAAAAGGACACAAGCCTAGGTACATATTTATGAAATTAAACAGTAACAGGGTAAAGGATAATCTTACAAGCTTCCAGAATAGGGGGGAAGACAAATATATGAAACATGGTAAGGATCAAAAGTCAGAATGGCACTATGATTCTTAATGGCAACCATGGTTATTAGAGACAATGGAGAAATGCTTCAAATTCCTGAGGAAAAATGATTTCCAAAACAAAAATCTATACCCAACCAATGTAAAAATCAAGAGATTATCTATAAGCAAACATATAAAGATTCAAAAAATGTACTTTCTATGCACGTTTCTTAGGAAACCATTCAGGGTTATGTGTTCAGAAAAAACCAGGAAATATGCTAAGAGGAACAAAGGAAAACAAATGTACAAATGATCCTGTAACATCTGGTCATATCAGATGGCAAGGAAGCAATTAAAGACTAGTAGGGTTCTGTCAAAAGTACCATACTGAAGAAAGTCCCTTTTGTCAAAGGTGGGACAATCTGACCATCAATAAAGATAATAAATAAAATAGATTGAAAAAATATGAGTTAAAAATAAAACCTCTCAAGCACTCAAGAGACTAGGATTAGAAGGTAATTTCTTCAACCTGCTAGTGTATGAAAAAAACAAAATAAAATAAATGTTATGAATCATACATTGAAAAGTACATAACACCATAGAAATCAATTTAAAAATTAAATAAATGGAAACAAATCTCTGTTCATAGGTTGGAAGGCTTTAATATTATTAAAGTGGCAAAGCTCCCCAAAATGATCTATAGATTCTATGCAATCTCTATCAAAATTCCAGATGACGTCTTTGCAGAAATCAACACATTGATCCTAAAATTTCGATAAAAATGCAAGGGACACAGAACAGCCAAAACAAACTTGAAAAAGAACAAAGTTAAAGGACTTAAATTTACTAATTTCAAAAATAAAAGCCCTGGGCTTCCCTGGTGGCCCAGTGGTTGAGAGTCAACCTGCCAATGCAGGGGACACAGGTTCATGCCCCGGTCCGGGAAGATCCCACATGCCGTGGAGCGGCTGGGCCTGTGAGCCATGGCCGCTGAGCCTGCGTGTCTGGAGCCTGTGCTCCGCAATGGGAGAGGCCACAACAGTGAGAGGCCCACGTACCGCAAAAATAAATAAAATAAATAAAAAATAAAAGCCCTCACTGGACACTATTAGAGAATGCTAGCAAAACAACTTATTATTTTGAAAACTCATAAATAAAAAGGAAAAACTCAGCATTTATCCCGCCTTTTGTAAACAAAGAGAACCACTGAGTGTCCAAATAGTGGATGAGGCATGGTTGGTTCCTTTATAGAGGCATGTCAGGTAATAAATGAAGAAAGAGTATTAGAATATTACCATTTTGCAATGTCTAATGATTTAATAAATCATGTACTGAATGTTGATAGCTACTAACATGACAAAAAGAGTCCTTAGATATCACAGGCCTTCTAATGGAAGAACACAACATCCCTAGAAAAGTAGAACTGCTAAAAAAATTGAAATCTCTATATCAAATACAGAGGACAGAGGAACATATTAAACAAAACCATGGAGATGCAAGCAGCAAAATCCAGATTACAGAAACAATTTAGTTTCTTCAACAAATTAAAATTAACCAAATAAGCAAGGAAATAGAGGAGAAACTTGGAGACTAAGAGAGACTTAGATTTTTATTTATTTGTTTATTTTGCGGTACGCGGGCCTCTCACTGTTGTGGCCTCTCCTGTTGCGGAGCACAGGCTCCGGACGCGCAGGCTCAGCGGCCATGGCTCATGGGCCCAGCTGCTCCGCGGCATGTGGGATCTTCCCGGACCGGGGAACGAACCCGTGTCCCCTGCATCGGCAGGCGGACTCTCAACCACTGCACAACCAGGGAAGCCTGAGAGACTTAGATTAAGAGAGAGATCTATCATTTGTAATGTGTGAGCCTTATTTGAGTACTGACTCAAACAATGGGGAAAAAACTTAAAAACTGTAAAATTATGATATTCACAAGATAACTGGGAATTGAAACACTGAGTTTTTAATGTTATTAAGGGATAATTATTAGTTTTAATCTTTTTATGCATGATAATGGTATAATAATTAATTTTTTTTAAAAAAGAGTTCTTAATCTCTAGATGTATTTACTGAAACATTTTATGGATAAAATGTTATGTCTAGGCTTTGCTTCAAAATAATACAGGGTGGTGGAGGTAAATGAGATTATAACTAAAACAAGATTGGCCATAAGTTGACAAATGTTGATGCTCATGAAGAGTACATGGTGGGGGGGCTTCCCTGGTGGCGCAGTGGTTGAGAGTCCGCCTGCCGATGCAGAGGACACGGGTTCGTGCCCCAGTCCGGGAGGATCCTGCGTGCCATGGAGCGGCTGGGCCCGTGGGCCATGGCCGCTGGGCCTGCGCGTCCGGAGCCTGTGCTCCGCAACGGGAGAGGCCACAACAGTGAGAGGCCCGCGTATCCAAAAAAAAATAAAAAATAAAAAATAAAAAATAAAGAGTACATGGGGGGCTCATTATTTTGTTCTGTCTACTTTTACATATATTGAATTTTTTCCATGATAAAATATTAAAAAGAAGACCAGAAAGTAAACTAAGCAACAAAAGTCATCAAATCCAGGAATGGAATAGCAAAAGAAAATTCAGAAAGACAGCTTTGCACCATGCCTAAAGAAAAACCAGTCCAGATTGGAGCAGAACAGGAGGCTGTGGGAGGGAGGCCTCCAGGAAATAAGAAAAAAAAAAAAAAAAAAGATAATTCTATGAGCTTGTATGACCTTTTGGAAGTTGACAGATTTGCTGAAGTCTTCGAGTAAAAAAAAAAAAAAAAATAGTGATAGCTATATAGAAAACCAAAAGATGGAATAAAAGGGAATAATTAAAGATAAAAAGTTGACCAAGAAAGGAAGAGTCAGCTATTTGATTTATTAGAGAACAATATTATTTAGTCTATTTATTCTATTTATTTAGCCAATCATATAAACATGGATACTGAATTACCAAATAATTCAAATATTGAAAAAGGAATAACAGAAAAGTGATGACATGGGGTGTTTAAATTACTACTCTTTCACTTTTTAGCTTTGTGATTTGGACAAGTTACTTAATCTTTTCAAGTCTCAGTTTACTCATCTATAAAATGGACATATCAATCATGTAGGATTGTTTAAAGAATTAAAGATAATACATCTAAAATACATAGCATAGTATCTTATACATAAAATGACATATCATATAGCCAATAAAAAAGATGTATTTTAGTTATTGATATAGAAAGACATCTTAAAAATTGTGTTCAATGAAAAAGCATATTACAGAAGAGTATGCATAATATGGCCCAATTTATATAAAACTGCCTCTCTCTCTATCTCTCTACCAATCTACCTATCCTTATGTATCTAAGCAGAGAAGCTATCTAGAGGGAAAGTTACTATAATAAATTAGTCCTGGTTACCTCTGGACAGTGAGAGTTCAGTTAATTTGTACTTATTTTAAAATTATTTTCTCTTTGTTTGATTTGATAAAATAAGTATGAATCCTTTTCACAAAAGGAATAAACTATCTTTACATTAGTAATATTTAAAAAAATAAAAGAGAGATTTTAAAAAAATAAAATAGGGAGATTGGGATTGACATGTATACACTGATGTGTATAAAATGGATAACTATTAAGAATCTGGGGCCTCCCTGGTGGCGCAGTGGTTAAGAGTCCGCCTGCCGATGCAGGGGATACGGGTTCGTGCCCCGGTCTGGGAGGATCCCATATGCCGCGGAGCGGCTGGGCCCGTGAGCCATGGCCGCTGGGCCTGCGCGTCCGGAGCCTGTGCTCCGCAACGGGAGAGGCCACAACAGTGAGAGGCCCACATACCGCAAAAAGAAAAAAAAAAAAAAAAAGAATCTGCTGTATAAAAAAATAAATAAAATAAAATTCAAAAATTCAAAAAAATAAAAAAATATAAAAAAAGAGAAACAAACCAACAAAAACCTAACTTGAGGGTTTCAAATTTTGTATTTTGCATTAAAAAGTTCTCATCTTTCACTTTGTTACCTAAAAAAACTAATATAGCTCCATGAAACAACCCTTCATGAATGATTTACTCTGAGGAAAGAGAATATTCCTAGTCCATCAAAAAGTCTACAAATAATAAATGCTGGAGGGTAAAGGGTGGGGAGAAAAGGGAACCCTCCTAAAGTGTTGGTGGGAATGTAAATTGGCGCTGCCACTATGTAAAACAGTATTGAGATTGCTTAAAAAACTAAAAATAGAGTTACCATATGATCCAGCAATCCCACGCCTGGGCATTTATCAGGAAAAGACAAAAACTCTAATTTTAAAAGATAAATGCACCCAGTGTTCATAGCTGAATCACATAAGTTTTGATATGTTATCTTTTCATTTTCATTCATGTCAAAGTATTTTCTTTTTAAAAAATATTTATTTATTTATTTATTTATTTATTTAGGGCTGTGTTGGGTCTTCGTTTCTGTGCTAGGGCTTTCTCTAGTTGTGGCAAGCGGGAGCCACTCTTCATCGCGGTGCGCGGGCCTCTCACTATCGCGGCCTCTCTTGTTGCGGAGCACAGGCTCCAGATGCGCAGGCTCAGTAGTTGTGGCTCACGGGCCCAGTTGCTCCGCGGCATGTGGGATCCTCCCAGACCAGGGCCCGAACCCGTGTCCCCTGCATTAGCAGGCAGACTCTCAACCACTGCACCACCAGGGAAGCCCCCATGTCAAAGTATTTTCTAATTTCCCCTGTGATTTCTTCTTTGACTCATTTATTACTTAAGAACATGTTGAATTTCTATATATTTGTGAATTCCCCTAATTTCTTTCTGTAATTGGTTTCTGATTTTATTCTGCTGTGGTTGGAGAACACACTTGTGAATTTAATCCTTGTAAATTTATTGAGACTTGTTTTATGGCCTAACATATGGTGTATCCTGGAAAACCTTACGTGTGCACTTGAGAAGAATGTGTATTCTACTGCTGTTGTGTGGAGCGTTCGATAGATGTCTGCCAGGTTTATTTGTCTGCTAGGCTTATAGTGTTTTTCAAGTTTTCAAAAAAAATTTTTATTGAGTTATAGTTGATGTAAAGATTAATACAAATTTCATTTTGACAGTATATAAAAACTTTGTCTCTGTATAGCTCCAAAAATAAATAAATAAATAAAATAACTTATAAAGACAATGTTAAAGCATGAGACAAGATGATACTAAGTGGAAACAGTAGATGACAGCATCACATGTAGGCTACGTTAAACTTTAAAACTATGTAAAAATTATTAGATATATGGACAAGCGTAGAAATAAAGAAAAAAATGAAAACAATTTACTTGTTAGTATAGTTGGATTATGGTATTTTTCCACTCCATTTTTATTGTATGGTGTTATATATTTTATTGTCTTCTTGTCATATATACATATGAATATTTTACAATTTCTTATACTAAGCCAAAATCTACCTCCCCATTAAGTTTCATTCCTTGATAATAATGTTACTCTCTGAGACCACAAAGATAAAAGTCTAATTCCTTTAAAACATGACAGATCTTTAAGTATTTAAAGACTTGTTCCCTCTAGGTCTTCTCTTTTTCAAATTCCTATAGGCTTCCTAAGATCAAGCACTACATCTTACTCATCTTTGTATTGCCGGCAGCTCTGAAATAATGTCTTAAATATAGCAGGCAATCAATAATATTAGGCATTTGTAGAGCTGAATATGAAATCCCTCATTATTCCGGTAACCCTTTCCCAGATATGTTTTCATTTGTTAACATGCTTCTTAAAATGTGACTTTTAGTTCCCTTTCAGTTCCTTGTATTCCTTGTCTCCAGTGACCTTCTAAAATCCACTCCAATCATTCTACTCCCACAGCAATAATCGATCCTGAAAAAGAGCTCTACCTGGTAAATTCAGACTCAGACCTTCCACTCTTCAGTAACTCCGTCCTCCTAGCCCTCTTGTTCACTCACACCCACTGTAGCTTTACTATCTCATCAGGACCTTTCAGTCAACTTTTACCATATCCACAATATCCTTCCTGTCTTCACATCCTTCCTCACCTTACTTTGATTTCCAAGTCCATACATTACCTTTGTTTTTATCAGTATAGTATAATTTCCCTTGTCCCACAGTCCATGCATTGCAAGCTAGTGAAAAAAAAAATCTTGGATCGATCCAACTATAAGCCTTTTCCAAGCCTCTACCCACGCTGCTGGGAAATATACCTTAGAGAAGACTGGTTCCAGTACAAATCTAGAATTGCTGATCTCAATTGGTTATTCAGTGCTGCACCAATTCTACCACACTAATCTCATTATCTCATTCCCCCATTCATCAAAATCTCACACCATGTCAATATTCATCAAAATCTCACACCATGTCTACGTTCATCAAACTTTTAACCTTCAACTTTTCCATTTCTCTGAAACTTTTCCCTGAAACGTTTCCAGTTTCCTAGAGAAAATAAAAGTATGCAAAGTCCCTCAACTTCTTGCCAGCCCAGAAACTATGGATATTGTAAATAATATCATAAAGCCATAAAAAGGCTGAAGGTATTTAGGTATACAAAGAAAGGACAAATAAGTAAAGTACAATACAACGTGTACGTTTATAACAACTAGTAAAAAATAGGAATTTGCTTGAAAAGGCACACAATTTACGCGGAAAGATTAAAAACTACGCACAGTTGCCTAAAGCGAGGGAAACTGGGGTGAAAGGAAGATTTTTCAAAGTATATACGTTTCTATTGCTTTAGAATTTTGAACCATGTGAAAATGTTGTCTTAAAAAATAACAAATAAAACTTGTGAATATAATCATGTGTGTCCTTTCATGCATGCAGTGGGGGGATGGGAAATTATTATTTAATGGGCACAGAGTTTCAGTGCCCATTAAAGTTCTAGAGATGGATGGTGGTGATGGCTGCACAACAGTGTGAATGTACTTAATATCACTGAACTATAAACTTAAAAATGGTTAAAATGATAAACTTCCTCAAGTATATTCTAGTGTAATTTAAAAAAACTCCACAATAGTGATAACTAAAATAACAACACAAAACACCCTCCAGTGCCTTCCTACTGCGATTATGATGAAGAACAAGACCCTGTATAATATGACCCCTGCCTAACTCCATCTTGTCTTGAGACCCTCTCTTCAATTCACTCAAGAATATTCAAGCTGAATTGAACTTCTTCTAATTCCTCAAAGGCATAGCAGTCTCTCTTGCTCTGAGCCTTACCACAGAAAATTCTTCCCGGAATGCAAATAAATATCACTTACTCACAGGATGCCTCTTCTGTCCTCTCTTACTTTTAGTTCACTTTATTAAACTCTGCCATAAAATTCTTTGCTTCCTTTTATGACACTCATCACAACTATAATTATCTGGTTAGTGTTTGACTAGAAAATTCAATGAAGGCTAGGACCACGTGAGTCTTGTTCTCTAATGCATACCTGATGCCTAGCACATGGCATGGCATGTAACAAGTACCCTATAAATATTTTTTGAATGAATGGATTAATTCAAAATTAAACCATACTCCTGATAGTCTAATCAATGAGCAGAGTAGAACCATCCCTTACTCTAGATGCTACTTTGATTAGTGTGCCCTAATATTACTTTATTTTTATCAGTTATGACAGACACTTGACTTTAATTTAGCCTAGCATTATTTAAAACCAGAAGTCTTTTTGAACTGAACTACTGATAAAAGGTGAGGATTTCTCAAATCCCTTCCACACAAAGCAGACTTTCCAAGCATAAGTGCAGAATTTATCCTATTAATTTTTATCTAGTTAGTTTTCAAACTCATCTCTGCCATCCAGTATATTAACTATTTCTCTCAGATTTGAGCCATTTGCCAATGGGGTAGACCTGACTTCTATTTAGCCATGGATGAGAACATTAAATGCAACAGTGCTAACGACAAGGTACAGTGCACTTCCATAAAAGACATTTCTTGAAGCTGACATAACCTACTAATTAACACTTTTGGAGAATGACTATAAATACCTTTATATGTACTATCACCCAGGATTTTCCCTCTCATAAAAATTTAGACAACTATTTCTCCTAAGAGGTAGAATGGGCACAAAATATCAGCTGTAAAGAAAGTTCAGAAAATTTGATAAATTACTATAAAGATGTTAACCTTTAAGCATGACATCAGGGAGGTGGCTGCTAATAACGGGATGCATGGCTGGACTATCTATGTGTCCTTTTTTCCTATGTAAAAGAACATTTTTTAAAGTTGCCATTGCCTAAGTCCTTCTTACTGCCAGGAAAAGTGAAAAAAATGTTAACAGGAAGTCACATACAGGACAAGCCATTTAACCTTGCCAGGTTCCTATAAAATGACAGAGGGGGACTGCGTGATTGTAAAGTCTTTCTAGCTCTAACGTGCTAATGGTTGAAACTGAATGTGCTGTCTTCTCCAAGTCATATTTGTATTTATAGCTTCTTCTAAATATAACCTAGTAGAGCGAATGATGTAAGGAATCTTGGATATGAGATGCTCTGATTGAGTAATACTTTCTCTTGTTCCTCTCAAAGCAAACCAGGTACGTGGTTACCTACACCTAGACTTCTCATCTCAAAATCACATTCACATAAGTATACTTCTGTTTACCATCACTTATGTATTTAATCAACTTTACAAAGGTAAAGTTACACTTTTGCTCAAACTTCATTTAATTTTATTTTTAATATAGTCATGACATTTCAAGTATAAAATAAGGGTCTAGAACTGAATAACTAACCATAATTTGGCTTCTGCAAAATTATAGTGTGAAAATGACAACTTCATAGAATCCAAACATTATGGAAAAAAATTTAACATTCCATAGACTAACTTAAAATGCCAGGAAGTGCCTTGATCTGAATCAGAGTCTATGAAACCATAGGGCTTTCGAGGTAAAGAAGTAAAGGAATAACATAAAACTTTTGAAATGGAATCTGAAAGAAAATGCCTTGAGAAGCATGATAATCTTGAAATGGCTTTCTCTCGTAAACAGGAAATAGAACACAATCTCTCTAATCATAAAGCATTTCATAAAGATAAACTTTTCTTTGAAACAGTGTCTACATTAATAAGCAAGAAAAGGACAGGTATACACTTCTAACACTTCTAATGTCATGTGACAAGTCCTAATCAGAAAACAACAAAAAAGAAACGTATTCTGACCAGTTAGGTTTTGCTAGTCCCCAGAATGTAATTATAGGCAAACGTTTCACGTAGGCAAACGTTATCTATTTATTTATTTTTTTGCGGTACGCAGGCCTCTCACTGTTGTGGCCTCTCCCGTTGCGGAGCACAGGCTCCGGATGCGCAGGCTCAGCGGCCATGGCTGACGGGCCTAGCCGCTCCGCGGCATGTGGGATCTTCCCGGATCGGGCACGAACCCGCATCCCCTGCATCGGCAGGCGGACTCTCAACCACTGCACCACCAGGGAAGCCCTAGGCAAAGGTTTGACATTTATAATCTGCAAGAATTATAACTAAGGGCTCCCCAACAATATCTATCATTGTACCTATTTGGTATTATATCCTAAAACTATTTATTATTATTTGTGTAGAGGAAGACAACTGACTTTTTAATGATAACTTTGTGCTAGGACACCTTAATGAAATCTCTTTGGTTTTGAACATTTTTGAGCTCATTGTCTTGGGTCTTCTAAATAAATAATATCAGTTGCACATATTAATAATTTTGCCTTTTTCTTTCCAATTTTTACCTCTTATTTTTTCTTTTGAGTAGTTGAACTAGTTGAACTAATGCCCACAGAATAAAGGTAAAGTGCATGACAATTAACACCCTTGCCTTGGTTTTAGTGTTTCATGTGATGGTGGCTTTGGGATTAAAACACATACACAGACACATAAACGTATACATTATATGTGTTGGTATGTATATAAATATCACACATGAATAACTTAAAACTATTAAAAACTGTAATCAAAGATGAATGCTGAGGACTTCCCTGGTGGTGCAGTGGTTAAGAATCCACCTGCCAATGCAGGGGACATGGGTTCTGAGCCCCAGTCCAGGAAGATCCCACATGCCGCGAAGCAACTAAACCCATGCGCCACAACTACTGAGCCTGAGCTCTAGAGCCCGCGAGCCATAACTACTGAGCCCGCCCACTGCAACTACTGAAGCCTGTGTACCTAGAGCCTGTGCTCTGCAACAAGAGAAGCCACCACAATGAAAAGCCCACGCACTGCAACAAAGAGTAGCCCCTGATTGCTGCAACTAGAGAAAGCCCATATGAAGCAATGAAGACCCAACACAGCCAAAAATAAATAAATAAATTTATTTATTTAAAAAAAAGATGGATGCTGAACTTTATTAAATTCTATGTCAGCATAAATGGGGAAAATGAAATGAAGCTTTTCCTTTTCATTATTAACATGGCTTATTAATAGATTTCCTAATATTAAACTATGGCTGCATTCCTGATATAGATTCCATTTGCATATGGTTAATATATTAGGCCCTTTAATGAGTATCTGGTTTATACTAATATTGACTATTTCTGCATTTATAGTCTTAAGTAGAAAAGGATCCTTGGTTCTTTTTGTGTGTGTGCTATCCTGTCTGATTTTTGGTATCAGTGTTAAACTGCCTTCACATAAACAATTTGGAAGGATTCTTTGTATCTCTGTGCTTTAGAGCCCTTTAAAAGGCATCAGAACATCACAACCACATAGGGATATTTGAGGGAATTGTAGAAAGAAAAAAATCAAATACATACACACACACATATTGAGAAAAAAGATGAGGGACTCATATCACAGATAAAGACCTGATGCTCACAATATATAAAGATTTCCAGTACATCAATAAGGAAAAAACCCAATAAGCTTAGTAGAATGCAGGGCAAAGAGCACAGATAACTGACAGATAAAAGTACAAACGACTCTTACATGCATGAAAAAAATGTTCAGCTGCACTTAGTAATGTGCAAGAGGACTAATGTGCATTAAAACTACTATCAAATCACACTGGCAATACAAAATAATTTCTATTTGAATATGTTGGCAAGGTGTGGGGAAAGAGACAATCTTACTGCTGATAGGAATATAAATCGGTATAAGTTTTGTGGAGCATAATTTGCAAACATCTAAAAATATAAAAATGCAAATGCCCTTTCTACCAGCAATTCCACTTCTAATAAATTTATCTTACATATTTATTCCCATGTATATTACATGAAATATTAAAATACCTAAAAATTATTGAGAGCTCACTATGTGCCAGTCACTGTTCAAGCCTTTATAAATATAAGCTAATTTAAGTCTCATAATAACTCTGAGGAAGGAATAATTATTCTGTTTTTAAAGCTGAAGAAATTAAGGGATAGGGAGGTAAACTTATTTTCCTAAAATGAAACATCTGGTAGGCACTGAATATGAAAATAAAACACAGGTGGTCTAGCCCAAGTTTTACATGCTCTTTGACACTATAATATACTACCTCTCAACACGTGCAAGGATATTCATTGCTGCACTGTATGCAACAGCTATATACCACAAAGAAATGTCCATTAATAGTACACTGCATAAATCAATTATAGGGCATCCAAACAGTAGAATACATGCAGCATTTAAAAAGAAAGGTCAAAGCTCTTCTAGTAACTGATATGCAAGGATCTCCAATACATAGTAGGTGAAGACAGCAAACTGCAGAACAGTGTGTACATTACAATACTATATATGTAGAAATAAAATGAAAAAATATTATACACACATAACTACATGTGCTTTTTCACGCATAAAGTATCTCCAGAAGGATACTCCTCCTCCAGAAGAGAATGTTTAACTGAGAGACACAGGTGGAATGGGCACTTACTTTTCATTTTTGTGCAATGTGCACATCCATCTAGTCAATAAAAATAAATAATTTTAAAAAGGAAATACTTGAAAGGTAAAAAATAAAGGAAGACAAACTGCCATTATCTACTCCTTTTACTTATTTTATATATGGGTCATCCACCCAAGATTTTACTACAAATTATTCCGTAACTACCACAAGCTTGAAAAACACTGGAACAAAGGATAACTAACAGAGCTTAATGTTCATGGTAAATATGTGAGGATTAAAACTTACAGAAAATAGTTTGTCTTACCTGACATGTGCATTACAGTATCTTTTGGCATAGTCAGTCCATGTTCCAAATTTTTGTGGAAAGAGAGCTTCAATTTGCATAAAAAGCTGTAACAATACAAGTGTTCTCAATATGTTGTAATATTTTCAAGTAAATTAGTTACTATGATAAATCCAGTTAATGAAATAGTAAAAAGTAGAAAAGAAGATCTATCTCTTTCATCAAGGCTCCTCCTTCCCCTCCATCCACCCAACCATGCCATCCTATTCTTCAGGAATAACTCCTATCCTTTTCTTCAATATACATTTCTATACTTTGTATGCCTATATATGCATATTTGTATATTCTCTTCTATTCACATGAAGAGGATCATATAACATACACAACTCAAATTTTGTCCCTCAAAACATGTCTTAGACATCATTAAAGTACATATATACCTAATTTTACTTAGTTTTAAAAATTATATAAGCAATGTATAATAATAATAATAATAAATACTGCTTAAAGGCTGCATAGCAACTCTTTATTATGTAGACATACTGGAAAATATTTTAAAGGTCTCCTGATAATGCACATATAGGCTGTTTCTAGCCTTTATGCAGTTATAAAAATTAATAACTTGGTGTAAGTCTGTGTGTATGAGTGCAAATATGTAAATATATGTAGGTGTAGGTATATGTATCTACATCTACATCTATCAATCATCTCTCTATATCTATCCATCCATCCATCCATCCATCCATCCCTCATCTGCATTTGTATTAGATGGGTTTATAGGGTACATTTTTAGAAATGAAACAGGTGGGTTTAAGGTATATGTTTTTAAAAATTTGATACATGTTACTATGCTGCACTGTAAAAAGACGGTCCCAATTTATACTCCCAACAATAGTATCATAAAATCTTTTCATTTTTATAACTTTAATAGAATGCACATAGTAGTGTCTCACTGTTAATATGCTTTTTAAAAACAACAGCTTTATTGAAATATAAATTCATATACCACTTTTACTGTTCACACTTTTAAAGTGTAAATTCAGTGGCTTTTAGTATGTTCAAAATGTGTCCCAGGGACTTCCCTGCTGGGGCAGTGGTTAGGAGTCTGCCTGCCAATGCAGGGGACACGGGTTCGAGCCGTAGTCCAAGGAGGATCCTACATGCCGCCGAGCAACTAGGTCCGTGCACCACAGCTACTGAGTCTGCACTCTAGAGCCTGCGAGCCACAACTACTGAGCCCGTGTGCCACAACTACTGAAGCCCACGTGCCTAGAGCCCGTGCTCTGCAACAAGAGAAGCTACCACAATGAGAAGTCCGTGCACCGCAATGAAGAGTAGCCCCTGCTCGCCACAACTAGAGAAAGCTTGTGCACAGCAATGAAGACCCAACACAGCCATAAACAAACAAACAAACAAACAAATAAATATATTTTTTAAAAAGTACCTCGATCACCACTATCTAATTCTGGAACATTTTTATCACTCCAAAAATAAAATCTATACCCATTACTAGTCATTTCCCATTCTCCCTCTCTTCCAGTCTTGGCAACCACTAATATATTTCCATCTCCAAGAATTTGCCTATTTTGGACATTTCATAGAAATAGAATAAAAAAATATGTAGCCTTTGTATCTGGCTTTCACTTAGCATAATGTCTTCAAGGCTCACCCATGTTGTAGAGTATATTAGTACTTTACTTCTTTTATGGCTGCATTTTGTTTATCCATTCAGCAGTTATGGACAATGGCTTTTTTCCACTTTTGGGATATCATGAATAATGCTACTATGAACAGCTGTATATTCAATTCTCTTGGGTATATACCTAGGAATGGAATTGCTAGGTACTATAGTAATTTGATTTTTAATTTATTAAGGAACTGTCAAAGTGTTTGCCAAAGTGGCTTTGTTGCTTTACATCCTTTTTATGTGACAACATACTCCTAAATAACAAATTGTTCAGAAAAGAAATCACAAGGGAAATTATTTAGAAATTAGATAAAACTTTGCAATAAATGAAACTGAGGAGATAACATACCAAAAATGAGATGCAATGAAAGCAGTGCTTAGAGGAAAATTTATATCTGTATATGTCTGTATTAAGAAAGAAGAAAGCTCTCAAATTAATAATCTAATTTTTAACCTTAAAACACTGGAAAGAAGAGCAAACTATACCCAAAACAAACAGAAGGAATAATATAACAAAGATTAGAATGGAAATGAACAAAATAGAGAATGGAAAACAACAGAGAAATAAATCAATGAGACCAAAAGTTGGTTCTTGGAGAGAGCAACAAAACTGACAAAACTTTAGCTCCAACGACTGAGAAAAAAAGAGAGATGGCTCAAATTACTAAAATCAGGAATGAAAGAGGGGACATCACTATCAACCTCACAGAAATACAAAAAATTATAAGGGAATTCTATGAACAACAGTATGCCAATATATTACATAACTTAGATGAAATGAACAAGTTCCTAAAAAGACACAAAGTACCAAAACTGACTCAAAAAGAAACAATCTGAATGGACATTATTCAATGAAGAGAATGAGCTGTTAACCTAAATTGACTCACAAGGAAAAGTTCAGGCCCATATAGCTTCACCATCGAATTCACCAAATATTTAAAAAAGAAGTAATACCAATGTTTTGCAAACTCTTAAAAAATAGAAGAGGAAGGAACACTTTCCATCTCATTCTTTGAGGCCAGTATTACCTTAATAACAAAACTGGACCAAGATGTAATTTAAAAAAAACTATAAATCAATATCTCTTATGAATATAGACACAATAATCATCAACAAAATATTAGCAGACTGAATCTTGCAACATATGAAAGGATTATATATCATGACCAAGTGAGATTTATCTTAGAATGCAAGGTTGGTTTAACATCTGAAAATCAATGATTATAATACACCCTATCAATAGAATAAAGGACAAAAAAATATATAAGTACCTCAATAAATGCAGAAAAAGCATTTGACAAACTCAATATCCTTCCATGATTAAACACTCAATAAACAAGAGGTAGAAAGGAACTTAACTGATAAAAGAAATTTACAAAAAAACACAGGTAACACAGGTAATACTTAAAGGTGAAAGACTGAGGGCTTTCCTCCTAAGATTAGGAACAAAATAAAGATGCCCATACTTGCCATTTCCATTCAAAATTGTACTGGAAGTTCTAGCCAGGGCAATTAAGCAATGTATATATGATACTGTCTACAAAAAATCCTAAGGAGTCCACTAAAAACTACTAGAAATAATAAATGAGTTCAGCAAGGTTTCAGGATACATGATCAATTGTATTTCTACATACTTGCAATGAACATTCTACAAATGAAATTAAGAAAACAATTCTATTGACAACAGTATCAAAAAGAATAAAATATTTAACAAAAGAAGCATAGGACTTATCCTGTTAAAACTACAAAGCACTGTTGGAAAACAGTTAAATCCTAAATAAATTGAAAGATATCTCATGTTCATGGATTTGAAGACTTAATACTGTTAACAAGGCAATACACTCCAAAGTGATCTGCAGATTCAACACAATACCTATGAAAATCTAAGCTGGATTCTCTGCAAAAAATGCCAAGTTCTACAAAAAAAATCATATGGAAATTCAAGGGACCCAGAATATTCAAAATCATCTTGAAAAAGAAAAACAAAGTTGGAGGACTTTCAGAACTCCTAATTTAGAACTTGTAATTTTATAGTTTTTTCTTAAAGAGTCCCAAACATCCCCAATTTTTATAACCATCGTGATCCACAAAACCAGGAATTACCCTTGCTTTGAATAGTAGCTATCCTGGGTGAGGAGTGAAGGTACTGGCATGTAATCACATGGGACACAAGGGCCACTACTGTATTGTCAGTGCTCTCTTTCTTACAGTAGGTAATCAGTAAGTGAGTATTCATTTTACTACTATCACTTAAAATACATATATCTTTTATACATTCTCCTTAAATGATACATTTTATGTATTTTTTATTAAGACATAATAAACCCCATTATTCAGTGACATAATTTTGGAACGTAAGTAAATTACTTGGGGTCCACTCTCCCACTTCCAGGGAGTATCCAGAGCAAAAATATAAAAGGTAAAATTGAGAATTTTACCATCACAGTCTATGTACTGTTATGTATATTTCAGAAGACTCCCAGGGTGGAGAACAAAAGCAGAGCCTTGGTAATACTAGTAGAGACGCGATGCAATAGCTGCTTCTCAGGCTTGGCTTAAGAATCAAAAATAACAATGGACACCCTTAGTTGAGTGCTTACTATGGCACATGACAAGGTACTTTCGAAGCAATATTTCCTTTATTTCTTACAACAACCCTACCAGACAATAGGCTCATATTTTTTTCTATGACTAAGTGTACTTTAATAGACAGTGTTTCCCTAGGTTACACTGACCCTTAGAGTGTTTCACCCTTCATTTCTTCCTCTCAGCCTTCCATACCCCATCTGCCTCGTAGAGTTGTAAAAGCTAAATAGGGAATCCAACAAATGCCTTATCCCTCCATTCAAAGTGGATACCCTATCTGCTCTTCATATAAGTTCTATTTTCAGTCTACCTTCTGAAATGTGGATTTTGAAGCGAAAGAGGAACAGAGAGAAATTATGTAACACAGTATAAAAGATACAAAGTAGATTCAACACCAGTCATAAGGCGTTTATAATGTAAAATAGACTAGATAAATGAAAATTGAGACCATAGAAGAACCATAAGAACACAAGTGTGAAGAATA
The DNA here is from genome assembly GCF_025265405.1 of Mesoplodon densirostris. Lineage (NCBI taxonomy): Eukaryota > Metazoa > Chordata > Mammalia > Artiodactyla > Ziphiidae > Mesoplodon > Mesoplodon densirostris. The sequence continues at coordinate 56,729,012 of NC_082668.1, forward strand.
TTACAAATGTGTACTCAATATGAAAATCTTATAATGAAGTTAAAAACTATTTTTTATATATACCTACAAGCATGGCTATGGTTCACATGTAAACAGATAAAAACAGTCATGGTAAAAGATATATTTAACTATAAATAGATATCTAGAATTTCCCAGTGTGCTCTTGTGGCATTTGAGGCATCTGATTTAAAATTAAAAACTGCAAAAAACAGTGATTGATTCAATTCTTTTTTAAAGTCCAGAGTATAAGGATTTTAATACCTCTTCAGGTCTTCCCAGTGCTGGAGTTCCTGTAAGAAGAATGGCTCGTTTGGCTTTCTGTACTACTGGCAATAAAATCCTGCTGCGAGTTGCATTTCTGGACTTCATGTAGTGTGATTCATCTACAATAACTACTTTGAAGTTCTGATTATTCAGTGCATCTATCAAAGTCACCGCATCTGTGGTTAAAAGACCATAACCCAGAACTGTCACTTTGCTGGTCGATATTCTCCTAGAAAAGAAAATTCATGTACTTTAAAAATATTTTAGTAACCAATTTATCATTAAAAAAATACATTTCTTTGGGAAGAAATACAGAGGAGAAAGAAGAGGAAAAATAAGAAGAGATGGTACTACCACTGAAACCCAGTATCTCTTAAGATTTTACCATCTTCAAATATGACAAATCAGAATCCAAATTTAAAATTTGGTTAACAAAACCAAATTTTTGGTTAAATGGTCTTTGGAATATTTTGACATCCAGGTAGCCACATTTTACTAGGATAAGTACATTACTTTCTGAGAATATTTGCTTCCATGCATCTAGAATCATGCATAAAAAAAGTAGATACTCAAAGATTAGTTAACTATTCAATGAAGCCTTCCCACAAACAGGATAGCAGTGTTTTTCAGCTGAGGTGCTATTGTGATTTCGAGCAAGATGATACTTAGTATTACAGGTCTGTCCAGAACACTTCAGGGCATTTCACATTTTTGAACCCTCCCATTAAAGGCCAATATATACACTACCAAACTTAAAATAGCTAGCTAGTGGGAAGCAGCCGCATAGCACAGGGAGATCAGCTCGGTGCTTTGTGACCACCTAGAGGGGTGGGATAGGGAGGGTGGGAAGGAGGGAGACGCAAGAGGGAAGAGATATGGGAACATATGTATATGTATAACTGATTCACTTTGTCATAAAGCAGAAACTAACACACCGTTGTAAAGCAATTATACTCCAATAAAGATGTTAAGAAAAAAAAAAAAGGCCAATAGAGTCCTTATCACTTTGAAAACAAGTGAGGCCCTGGCCCTGGTGTGATAGAGTGTGGGGAAAGAGGAGGAGGGTACCACCTCACACAGAGACACATTGGGCTAAAGTTATCTCTGATCTTTTGGACTATCTCTATAATTTACGTATCTATAATATTCTTTATCAAACTGTAATGAAATTATTCCTTTATATATTTATTTCCTTTATTATATCATAAGATGGACTGAGGACAGGAAGTGTGTCTTCTTCAGCTTTGTATGTACAGTGCTACGCTCCCAATGAGTTTGTAGAATGAAATAATTATACAAATAAATGCATTAACAATAAAACATATCACTTTTGTGTTTTCTATATCACCAGTGAAAAACACATGACAGTGTCAGTCTTCTGCAGTTCTCTACTCTCTAACAGAAAAGTCAGATCTCCTAAAGAGCCAGTACTAACATGCATTTTTTTTTCTTAAGGACAAATGCACTTAATTCCTGGATAAATCTACTTAATATAGAGTCTTATGAATTTCCTACTGTACTCAAATACCAGAAAAAGCTGAAAAGTTTAGGGTTATTATCACTAACTTGGATATACTAAGAGCAATATACAGAAGACAAGGGTTTCAAAGGTCACTGTAGCTGCTATCCTGCCACATCCTGACTAGTGGACAGTCCAGGCATAACTGGCATGACAAAAAGAGGTATATGTATTTGCAGTAAATACATGTTGCCACATGTTGCTATATACCTAAAGCTGTTTCTTTAAGTAGCTGGAAGACATTGGCTAAGTTTTTCTGCCCTTAGCTAACGTCCTGCAGAAAAGTTACACTGTAGGGTTGTAGTACTGTCAAACATATCCCAACTATTATTCAAATAAAAATACTAGCCACGGTGACTTCCGGGTAAGATGGCGGAAGAGTAAGACGTGGAGATCACCTTCCTCCCCACAGATACACCAGAAATACAGCTACACGTGGAACAACTCCTACAGAACACCTACTGAACGCTGGCAGAAGACCCCAGACCTCCCAAAAGGCAAGAAACTCCCCACATACCTGGGTAGGGCAAAGCAGAGAGATTCCCGCACAGAGGAGCGGTGCCGAGCGGCACTCACCAGCCCGAGAGGCTTGTCTGCTCCCCCGCCGGGGCGGGCGGCGCTGGAGCTGAGGCTCGGGCTTCGGTCAGAGTGCAGGGAGAGGACTGGGGCTGGCGGCGAGAACTCAGCCTGAAGGGGGCTGATGTGCCACAGCTAGCCGGGAGGGAGTCCGGGAAAACTCTGGAGCTGCCGAAGAGGCAGGAGACTTTTTCTTCCCTCTTGGTTTCCTGGTGCGCGAGGAGAGGGGATAAAGAGCGCCGCGTAAAGGAGCTCCAGAGACCGGCGCGAGTCGCGGCTGAAAGCGCGGAGCCCAGAGACGGGCGTGGGACGCTGGGGCTGCTGCTGCCGCCGCCAAGAAGCCTGTGTGCGAGCGCAGGTCACTGTCCACACCGCCCTTCCGGGAGCCTGTGCAGCCTGCCACTGCCGGGGTCCCGGGATCCAGGGGCGGCTTCCCTGGGAGAACGCACGGCGTGCCTCGGGCTGGTGCAACGTCACGCCGACCTCTGCCGCTGCAGGCTCGCCCCGCACTCCGTGCCCCTCCCTCCCGCCCGGCCTGAGCGAGCCAGAGTCCCCGAAGAGGTTGCTCCTTTAACCCTGTCCTGTCTGAGCGAAGAACAGACACCCTCCGGCGACCTACACGCAGAGGCGGGGCCAAATCCAAAGCTGAGACCCAGGAGCTGTGAGAACAAAGAAGAGAAAGGGAAACCTCTCCCAGCAGCCTCAGAAGCAGCGGATTAAAGCTCCACAATCAACTTCATGTACCCTGCATCTGTGGAATACATGAATAGACAACAAATCATCCCAAATTGAGGAGCCAGGAGTCAGTGCTGTGCCTCTGAGGTGGGAGAGCGAACTTCAGGACACTGGTCCACAAGAGACCTCCCAGCTCCACATAATATCAAACGGCGAAAATCTTCCAGAGATCTCCATCTCAACACCAGCACCCAGCTTCACTCAACGACCAGCAAGCTACAGTGCTGGACACCCTTTGCCAAACAACTAGCAAGACAGGAACACAACACCACCCATTAGCAGAGAGGCTGCCTCAAATCATAAAAAGTCCGCAAACACCCCCAAACACACCACCAGACGTGGACCTGCCCACCAGAAAGACAAGATCCAGCCTCATCCACCAGAACACAGGCAGTAGTCCCCTCCACCAAGAAGCCTACACAACCCACTAAACCAACCTTAGCCACTGGGGACAGACACCAAAAACAACGGGAACTACGAACCTGCAGCCTGCAAAGAGGAGACCCCAAACACAGTAACATAAGCAAAATGAGAAGACAGAAAAACACACAGCAGGAGAAGGAGCAAGATAAAAACCCACCAGACCTAACAAATGAAGAGGTAATAGGCAGTCTATCTGAAAAAGAATTCAGAATAATGATGGTAAAGATGATCCAAAATCTTGGAAATAGAATAGACAAAATGCAAGAAACAGTTAACAAGGACCTAGAAGAACTAAAGACGAATCAAGCATCGATTAAAAACACAATAAATGAAATAAAAAATACTCTAGATGGGATCAATAGCAGAATAACTGAGGCAGAAGAACGGATAAGTGAGGTGGAAGATAAAATAGTGGAAATAACTGCTGCACAGCAAAATAAAGAAAAAAGAATGAAAAGAACAGAGGACAGTCTCAGAGACCTCTGGGACAACATTAAACACACCAACATTCGAATTATAGGGGTTCCAGAAGAAGAAGAGAAAAAGAAAGGGACTGAGAAAATATTTGAAGAGATTATAGTTGAAAACTTCCCTAATATGGGAAAGGAAATAGTTAATCAAGTCCAGGAGGCACAGAGAGTCCCATACAGAATAAATCCAAGGAGAAATACACCAAGACACATATTAATCAAACTGTCAAAAATTAAACACAAAGAAATCATATTAAAAGCAGCAAGGCAAAAACAACAAATAACACACAAGGGAATCCCCATCAGGATAACAGCTGATCTCTCAGCAGAAACTCTACAAGCCAGAAGGGAGTGGCAGGACATACTTAAAGTGATGAAGGAGAAAAACCTGCAACCAAGATTACTCTACCCAGCAAGGATCTCATTCAGATTTGATGGAGAAATTAAAACGTTTACAGACAAGCAAAAGCTGAGAGAGTTCAGCACCACCAAACCAGCTTTACAACAAATGCTAAAGGAACTTCTCTAGGCAAGAAACACAACAGAAGGAAAAGAACTACAATAACGAACCCAAAACAATTAAGAAAATGGGAATAGGAACATACATATCAATAATTACCTTAAATGTAAATGGACTAAATGCTCCCACCAAAAGACACAGACTGGCTGAATGGATACAAAAACAAGACCCATATATATGCTGTCTACAAGAGACCCACTTCAGACCTAGAGACGCATACAGACTGAAAGTAAGGGGATGGAAAAAGATATTCCATGCAAATGGAAACCAAAAGAAAGCTGGAGTAGCAATTCTCATATCAGACAAAATAGACTTTAAAATAAAGACTACTAGAAGAGACAAAGAAGGACACTACATAATGATCAAGGGATCAATCCAAGAAGAAGATATAACAATTGTAAATATTTATGCACCAAACATAGGAGCACCTCAATACATAAGGGAAATATTAACAGCCATAAAAGGAGAAATCGACAGTAACACAATCATAGTAGGGGACTTTAACACCCCACTTTCACCAATGGACAGGTCATCCAAAATGAAAATAAATAAGGAAACACAAGCTTTAAATGATACATTAAACAAGATGGACTTAATTGATATTTATAGGACATTCCATCCAAAAACAACAGAATACACATTTTTCTCAAGTGCTCATGGAACATTCTCCAGGATAGATCATATCTTGTGTCACAAATCAAGCCTTGGTAAATTTAAGAAAATTGAAATTGTATCAAGTATCTTTTCCGACCACAATGCTATGAGACTAGATATCAATTACAGGAAAAGATCTGTAAAAAATACAAACACATGGAGGCTAAACAATACACTACTTAATAACGAAGTGATCACTGAAGAAATCAAAGAGGAAATTAAAAAATACCTAGAAACAAATGACAATGGAGACACGACGACCCAAAACCTATGGGATGCAGCAAAAGCAGTTCTAAGAGGGAAGTTTATGGCAATACAATCCCACCTTAAGAAACAGGAAATATCTCGAATAAACAACCTAACCTTGCACCTAAAGCAATTAGAGAAAGAAGAACAAAAACATCCCAAAGTTAGCAGAAGGAAAGAAATCATAAAAATCAGATCAGAAATAAATGAAAAAGAAATGAAGGAAACGATAGCAAAGAGCAATAAAACTAAAAGCTGGTTCTTTGAGAAGATAAACAAAATTGATAAACCATTAGCCAGACTCATCAAGAAAAAAAGGGAGAAGACTCAAATCAATAGAATTAGAAATGAAAAAGGAGAAGTAACAACTGACACTGCAGAAATACAAAAGATCATGAGAGATTACTATAAGCAACTCTATGCCAATAAAATGGACAACCTGGAAGAAATGGACAAATTCTTAGAAATGTACAACCTGCCAAGACTGAATCAGGAAGAAATAGAAAATATGAACAGACCAATCACAAGCACTGAAATTGAAACTGTGATTAAAAATCTTCCAACAAACAAAAGCCCAGGACCAGATGGCTTCACAGGCGAATTCTATCAAGAATTTGGAGAAGAGCTAACACCTATCCTTCTCAAACTCTTCCAAAATATAGCACAGGGAGGAACACTCCCAAACTCATTCTACAAGGCCACCATCACCTTGATACCAAAACCAGACAAGGATGTCACAAAGAAAGAAAACTACAGGCCAATATCACTGATGAACATCGATGCAAAAATCCTCAACAAAATACTAGCAAACAGAATCCAACAGCACATTAAAAGGATCATACACCATGATCAAGTGGGGTTTATTCCAGGAATGCAAGGATTCTTCAATATACGCAAATCAATCAATGTGATACACCATATTAACAAACTGAAGGAGAAATACCATATGATCATCTCAATAGATGCAGAGAAAGCTTTTGACAAAATTCAACACCCATTTATGATAAAAACCCTGCAGAAAGTAGGCATAGAGGGAACTTTCCTCAACATAATAAAGGCCATATATGACAAACCCACAGCCAGCATTGTTCTCAATGGTGAAAAACTGAAACCATTTCCACTAAGATCAGGAACAAGACAAGGTTGCCCACTCTCACCACTCTTATTCAACATAGTTTTGGAAGTTTTAGCCACAGCAATCAGAGAAGAAAAGGAAATAAAAGGAATCCAAATGGGAAAAGAAGAAGTAAAGCTGTCACTGTTTGCAGATGACATGATACTATACATAGAGAATCCTAAAGATGCTACCAGAAAACTACTAGAGCTAATCAATGAATTTGGTAAAGTTGCAGGATACAAAATTAATGCACAGAAATCTCTGGCATTCCTATATACTAATGATGAAAAATCTGAAAGTGAAATCAAGGAAATACTCCCATTTACCATTGCAACAAAAAGAATAAAATATCTAGGAATAAACCTACCTAAGGAGACAAAAGACCTGTATGCAGAAAATTATAAGACACTGATGAAAGAAATTAAAGATGATACAAATAGATGGAGAGATGTACCATGTTCTTGGATTGGAAGAATCAACATTGTGAAAATGACTCTACTACCCAAAGCAATCTACAGATTCAATGCAATTCCTATCAAACTACCAATGGCATTTTTCACAGAACTAGAGCAAAAAATTTCACAATTTGTATGGAAACACAAAAGACCCCGAATAGCCAAAGCAATCTTGAGAACGAAAAACGGAGCTGGAGGAATCAGGCTCCCTGACTTCAGACTATACTACAAAGCTACAGTAATCAAGACAGTATGGTACTGGCACAAAAACAGAAAGATAGATCAATGGAACAGGATAGAAAGCCCAGAGATAAACCCACGGACATATGGTCACCTTATCTTTGATAAAGGAGGCAGGAATGTACAGTGGAGAAAGGACAGTCTCTTCAATAAGTGGTGCTGGGAAAACTGGACAGGGACATGTAAAAGTATGAGATTAGATCACTCCCTAACACCATACACAAAAATTAGCTCAAAATGGATTAAAGACCTAAATGTAAGGCCAGACACTATCAAACTCCTAGAGGAAAACATAGGCAGAACACTCTATGACATAAATCACAGCAAGATCCTTTTTGACCCACCTCCTAGAGAAATGGAAATAAAGACAAAAATAAACACATGGGACCTAATGAAACTTAAAAGCTTTTGCACAGCAAAGGAAACCATAAACAAGACCAAAAGACAACCCTCAGAATGGGAGAAAATATTTGCAAATGAAGCAACTGACAAAGGATTAATCTCCAAAATTTATAAGCAGCTCAGGCAGCTCAATAGCAAAAAAACAAACAACCCAATCCAAAAATGGGCAGAAGACCTAAATAGACATTTCTCCACAGAAGATATACAGACAGCCAACAAACACATGAAAGGATGCTCAACATCTTTACTCATTAGAGAAATGCAAATCAAAACTACAATGAGATATCATCTCACACCAGTCAGAATGGCCATCATCAAAAAATCTAGAAACAATAAATGCTGGAGAGGGTGTGGAAAAAAGGGAACACTCTTGCACTGCTGGTGGGAATGTGAATTGGTACAGCCACTATGGAGAACGGTATGGAGGTTCCTTAAAAAACTACAAATAGAACTACCATATGACCCAGCAATCCCACTACTGGGCATATACCCTGAGAAAACCATAATTCAAAAAGAGACATGTACCAAAATGTTCATAGCAGCCCTATTTACAATAGCCCGGAGATGGAAACAACCTAAGTGTCCATCATCGGATGAATGGATAAAGAAGATGTGGCACATATATACAATGGAATATTATTCAGCCATAAAAAGAAATGAAATTGAGCTATTTGTAATGAGGTGGATGGACCTAGAGTCTGTCATGCAGAGTGAAGTAAGTCAGAAAGAGAAAGACAAATACTGTATGCTGACACATATATATGGAATTTAAGAAAAAAATGTCATGAAGAACATAGGGGTAAGACAGGAATAAAGACACAGACCTACTAGAGCATGGACTTGAGGATATGGGGAGGGGGAAGGGTAAGCTGTGACAAAGTGAAAGAGCGGCATGGACATATATACACTACCAAACGTAAGGTAGATGGCAAGTGGGAAGCAGCCGCATAGCACAGGGAGATCAGCTCGGTTCTTTGTGACCGCCTGGAGGGGTGGGATAGGGAGGGTGGGAGGGAGACGCAAAAGGGAGGGGATATGGGAACATATGTATATGTATAACTGATTAAATTTGTAAAATAAAAAAAAATTAAAAAAAAATACTAGCCACTATTTAATCGCAATATATTTCCAAAATAACAATAAAAATTAGAAGACCTAAATGCTATTAAAAATGATAGAGGAGAAATATTTTAAAAATACTTAAATCTAACTTTTAAATAAGGTATAGCATACAGAAAATGCCAATGAGGCCTTAATAAATTCTACATTCTCTAAATTCTTGTCTTAAATTTTATGCAGTTTTATTGTAAGAGAGAAAATTTATAATTATTGCATACATTTTATTTTGACCATGCAAATAGTGTCTAAATTTTCTTCGGCCCAGGAAGACATATTTCATTGAATTAGAGTTCCACCGTTGAAAGAGAAAAAGGCTGCCATCTATTTTATCTGGGTCCTCCTTCCACATTCACAAAGGCCACCTTTATTTCTACAAACACTCTTTATGTTTACAACCTTAGAGAATACAATATAGTAGAATACTACCACACATGCACAAAAAAATCTAAGTATTATCATTTATTTCTAGTAGATACATCGCTTTTTACTTGTGGATGAGAAATTGGTAATTTTGAACTTCTGAGAACATGATAATTTGCATGATTCACCCAGAAACTCAGTGTAATAAATTATTAATATTCAAATTGATTGGTTTATTCAAATTGATTGGTTTTTTCCAATGGCTAGAAAACAAAAGGAGAAAAATACGGTAGCTATACTATGATTGATTTTTAGAGTAAGGACTTCAAATAATCACAAAACAAATATTTTCAATATAGAAAATATTAAAATTATAAATTAAAATAATAAAAAAGTAAAATTGCCTAACATTAATTTTCAGTTATACATAAAACTTGCATACTAACAACTTAGAAAGCAAAACCAGCCATAGTTGCTGATAATAAAAGCTCAGGGCTTCCATGGTGGCGCAGTGGTTGGGAGTCCGCCTGCCGATGCAGGGGACACGGGTTCGTGCCCCGATCCCGGAAGATCCCACATGCCGCGGAGCGGCTGGGCCCGCGGGCCATGGCCGCGGAGCCTGTGTGTCCGGAGCCTGTGCTCCGCAACGGGAGAGGCCACAGCAGTGAGAGGCCCGCGTACAGCAAAAAAAAAAAAAAAAAAAAAAAGCTCAAAAATCTTCAAGTTAATCCTTGAAAAGTTGTAAAATTTGTTTTTCAACCCTAAAATAGTCTGCTTAAAGTAAATTTAAGGTATATACAGCATAGGTATATTCATATATTTTTAAAGCATGTATACTTTACATTTACTTTAAAAATATACCATAAAGGAGCTTATGAGATCAAATACACAGTTGGGTTTTAGATAAATAATTCATATTTTAAAGTGTAAAATAAAATTCGCCATATTACTCTCTTCATTCCAAATTCTGTGATAATCTCATTCTAAACATGGCTATATGCTAAATACACACAGGAGGGCTTTTCTTTTCTTAAAGATTAAAAAGTTGTTCTTACCCAACATCAGTTTTATTCTGGATAACATTGATTTCTTCTGGACCCAGCTCTGGGATCCATTTCTCTATTTCTTCTGTCCAAGGGTACCTCAGAGATGAAGGGACCACTATTAAAAGTGGCCATTCCTCCTTATAGAAGTAAGCGATGCCAATTGCCTGAATTGTCTTTCCTAGACCCATCTAAATTAAAAATAAATAAATGTTAAAATAGTTTGAAAGAAAATGTTTATCAAATATTTTATTTAAAAGTATTGTCAAAATAATTTTCCAACGTAAAATCATCTGGATTACATAGTTAATAAACAGCTCAAGATTATCATGATATTTAAAATTTATTAAGAAAATTATATCATTTTCAAGTCATTTGTGATTGAACTTAGAGACAAAAGGACCACTAATTTAAAATATTAGTTACACTGGTTTCAAACAACAAGGTTCTACTGTATAGCACAGCGAACTATATTCAATATCCTATGATAAACTGTAATGGAAGAAAATATAAAAGAATATGTATATATGTAACTGAATCACTTTGCTATACAGCAGAAATTAACACAACATTGTAAGTCAACTATACTTCAATTTCAAATATCAAAAAAATTAGTTATACTGATTTCATACAACTCAATTTTACAAAGATGTATGTGACCATGTATAATTCTCCGCTTGGAGAACACAAGAGTAAATACTTTACCTATACAGCACAATATCATGTAATTTTAAAGCTAGAATAAGTCCTAAATCATGCACATTTTACAACAGAAGTAAGTACAGAGAGGTTAAATTACTTGTTGAAGTTCACAGTTAACTAGATGAAAAAGTAGTATGAAAGCCCACATCACTGCTGTCTCGATTGTTTTCACAGTTATATCACACTGCCCGATCTCTAAGCTGTCCCCATTTAAAAACTGATTACTAAATGAATGTCTATAGTGGTTGTGTTCATAAAAGCCAGAAACTGGAGACAACTCAGACGTGCTTCAACTGGTGCATGAATAAAAACTGTGGTAAATCTATACAATGCAATACCATTTAGCAATAAAAAAGGAACAAAACTGGTATAGACAATCTTATTTACAAAGCAGAAACAGAGACACAGACGTAGAGAACAAACGTATGGATACCAAGGGGGAAGTTGGGGGTGGGATGAATTGGGAGATTGGTATTGACATATATGCACTACTGATACTATGTATAAAATAGAGAACTTCCCTGGTGGCACATTGGTTAAGAATCCGCCTGCCAATGCAGGGGACGTGGGTTCGATCCTTGGTCTGGATAGATCCCACATGCCACAGAGCAACTAAGCCCGTGTGCCACAACTACTGAGCCTGCACTCTAGAGTTCGTGAGCCACAACTACTGAGCCCACGTGCCACAACTACTGAAGCCAGCATGCCTAGAGCCCGTGCTCTGCAACAAAGAGAAGCCACTGCAATGAGAAGCCCACGTACCACAACAAAGAGGAACCCCCGCTTGCTGCAACTAGAGAAAGCCTGCGTGCAGCAATGAAGACCCAACACAGCCAAAAATAAATAAAATAAAATAAATTTATTAAATAAATAGTGTTTGTTCCTTTAAAAAATAAAATACAATAGATAACTAATGAGAACCTACTGTATAACACAGGGAACTCTACTCAATGCTCTGTGGTGATCTAAATGAGAAGGAAATCCCAAAAAGAGGGGATATATGTATACATATAGCTGATTCACTTGGCTGTACAGTATAAACTAACACAATATTGTAAAGCAACTATAATAAAAAAATCTCAAATGCATTTTGCTAAGTGAAAGAAGTCAGATCCCAAAACTAGGTACTATATGATTCCATTTTTTTTTTTTTTTTGCTGTACGTGGGCCTCTCACTGTTGTGGCCTCTCCCATTGCGGAGCACAGGCTCCGGACGCACAGGCTCAGCGGCCATGGCTCACGAGCCCAGCCGCTCCGCGGCATGTGGGATTCTCCCGGACCGGGGCACGAACCCGTGTCCCCTGCATCGGCAGGCGGATTCTCAACCACTGCGCCACCAGGGAAGCCCTACATGATTCCATTTTTATGTCATTCTGGAAAAGACGAAACAACTGGTACAGAAAGCACACCAGGGGCTGTGGGGTGGGAGGAGGACAGCAGCATGCAAGAAGATTTGGGGACTGACTGAACTGTTCTGTATCTTGTGGTGGCAGTTACATGCCTGCATTGGGCAAAACTCATGGAATTGTACACTAGGAAAGGTGAATATAGGAGGGAGGGATAAATTAGGAGTTTGGGATTAGCAGATACACACTACTATATATAAAGCAGATAAACAACAAGGACCTATTGTATAGCACAGGGAACTATATTCAATATCTTATAATAACCTATACTGGAAAAGAATCTGAAAAAGAATGTATATATACATATACATATGTATATGTACAACTGAATCACTTTGCTGTGTGCATGAAACTAACACAACATTGTAAATCAACTATACTTCAATTTTTTAAAAAAGTGAATTTACCTAAAAGGGTGAATTATACCTCAATAATCCTGACTTTGAAAAAAAGGAGTTACTGTTATGAACCATGAGAAAGACTAAAAGACATAGACCCTGCTTACACGACTCTTCAAGGAGAAAAAAGACAGAAACATAAAACAATTTAAAATAAGTTTTAAATGCTGAGTGAAATGAAAGAAGAAAAGAGAAAAATTAAGTTGTGGACTTTTAGCAAGCTTCCATTATGGAAACATGGTAAATGGAATGCAGGAAGTGATTTTGTTTCTGACCTGGCATATAGTAAGTGCTCAGACATTATTTGAAGGTATGAGTGAATGGATGACTAAATAAAAATCAAGGACTTTAAATTCTCTGGGACAGGCAAGACCAAGGCATAGGAAAGGTGTTTACGATTTTTAACAAAAGGGAGGAAGGTAACTGAAAAGTTTTTAGTCCAAGAGCAATTATATTTTTAGTTACCATTTCAAAGTTTTGAGTTATAACATTCAAGTACAGAGTCAAAACAAAGTCTAAAAGTTTTCAGCATTGAAACAAGATGAAGGTGAAGATAAAACATTTTTTCTACTTAGTATTTTAAGAGTAAAATTGAGGGTAAGTTCGGCAGGGCTTGTTAACAGGTTAAGGTAACTTAGGAACTGATGCACACACACATACACAAAGCACACTACATATTTTATTATAAAATTAAATAATTTAACACCTTAATATTCTATATCTCTTTCTAAGAAGTAGCACACAACCCAACCTTTAGGCCTACAAAGTCAAATTTAAGATTCACCTAGTGGTAAATCTTAGCCCTAAGAGAAAAGAACAAGCTTTCACATAACTTAGTTTTGTAAATCCGAACCAAAGAGTAATTATGCACCAATATAGAGTATAATGACTGATATGTTTCCTTGTCCTCAAAACCTGTCAATCCTCAGAGCTGAAACCACTTAAACAAAATTCCGGAACCAAGTTAGTTCCAAGGCAGTAGAAATTTAAGAATTACAGATCATCACCTGGCTTGAGATCATTAGTGTTGCTTCTTTCCTGCAATGACTCTGACCATGAGCACAGTTCCAGGAACTGAGCCATGGCCTTATTTTGTGTGTGTGGACCATACCACAAACCTGTGCCCTAGTTGTGAGTCCCTGGTTTTGCTTCCTTCCATGGTTTCATCACTCATTTTCTTAATTTCAATTTCTCTAGAAATAGGGGTCTGTTTTGCTTCCCTGTTATCCTGGGAAATAGGATTCTTTCTCTGGGACTCAGATTCTATCACCAGGTCCTTACCTTTTGCTTGTTGCTAAAGTTACTTAGTGCCAATCACCTGCCTACCTGGACTTTGGTGCTCTTCACTTAGTGTGACTAACAGTGTTCTGTGTTGGCCTGCCAGGCACCCACTGATAAACTAGCTTCCAAAATTTCCTAATATTGTCTGCTACTGAGATCAAGGATGTAGGTCTTTCCAGACACTATAAAACTCTTATCAGAGCAAAACACAGGCAGGACACTCTTTGACATAAACTGCAGCAGTATTTTTTTGGACCTGTCTCCTAGAGTAATGGAAACAAAAGCAAAAATAAATAAATGTGACCTGATTAAACTTAAAAGTTTTTGCACAGCAAAAGAAACCATAAACGAAATGAAAAGACAACCCACAGAATGGGAGAAAATATTTGCAAATGATGTGACCGACAAGGGATTAATTTCCAAAATATACAAACAGCTCATAGAGCTCAATATCAAAAAAACAAACAACCAAAGCAAAAAATGGGTGGAAGATCTAATTAGACATTTCTCCAAAGAAGACAAAGAGATGGCCAACAGACACATGAAAAGATGCTCAACATCACTAATTATTGGAAAAATGCAAATCAAAATTACAATGAAGTATCACCTCACACTAGTCAGAAAGGCCATCACCAAAAAGTCTACAAATAGTAAATGCTGGAGAGGGTGTGGAGAAAAAGGAACCCTCCTACACTGCTGGTGGGAATATAAATTAGTGCAGCCACTATGGAAAACAGTATGGAGGTTCCTTTAAAAACTAAAAATAGAGTTACCATGTGACCCAGCAATCTCACTCCATGGCATATAACTGGAGAAAACTCTAATTCAAAAATATACATGCACAGCGATGTTCATAGCAGCACTAAACCCAGTAAAAAAAAAAAAAACCAAGCCAGTCTCCCTTCCTTGTTTTCTCCAGCTATTTTCATACCTGCTTAGGAGCCTACCCTGCTCTCCCTGGAAAGCAGTATGTGAGTAAATAAACTTTTTCACATCCTACTGACATCTGTGTGGCATCATTCTGGACATCTGAACCAAATTTTGGGTGAAAGTGTCCATTCTGCCTCTTTAGGGTGACAACAGCCAAGGAAAGCCATTCCTCAATATACATCAATAAGCAGGCATTGTGAGCTAAATGAAAAGTTTTCCTTGAGTTTTGTTAGCTTGAATGAAAAATCTCAGAATCTGATTAACTTGGAATCACTGAAAAGAATGAATTCCTGAATCTGCATACCTGATTCAGGTATCTGATTTATCTGAAGATAATACCCTATCCTGGTTGGAAAATTCACCTAAAAAATGAAATTCCATGGGCCTCCCTGGTGGCGCAGTGGTTGGGAGTCCGCCTGCCGATGCAGGGGACGCGGGTTCGTGCCCCGATCCCGGAGGATCCCGCGTGCCGCGGAGCGGCTGGGCCCGCGAGCCATGGCCGCGGGGCCTGTGTGTCCGGAGCCTGTGCTCCGCAACGGGAGAGGCCACAGCAGTGAGAGGCCCGCGTACAGCAAAAAAAAAAAAAAAAAAAAGAAATTCCAATCACTTTTTATCTAGTTATTTTTCATGGTAACAACCCCAAATCTTCTATTCATCATCTCTTTGTTAAAAGATCATGTACTTAAATGACTAATGGTGATTTCTAGAAATTAGAAAGATAATCAGTTGCTAATGTTCTTAGGTATTTATTTTTTAAATATTTGCTGTTGATTGTTCCTTTTTTGGGCACCATCAGTAGAAGATAAAATTTGATAGGATAAACTCTAACAAAACATGATTCCAAATTAAAAAATAAAAGTATATTAGTGTAATCTCACGATCCCATTAAGGAAAGAAATTATACATAGCATAGAATAGCTGAGTTCTAGATATAATTTATCAATAGGAAAATAATTGGCTGAAACTATTTTTACTCTGGAAATAAACTTTTTAATTATGTACGTATAGGTGGTTCAAAGCTCGAGCTCTAACTACCACAGAATTTGTTAAAGTGGAACCGTCCAGTGTCTCATAATGTTAAGCCTAAATCACCTATTTGGAACAAAAGCTTTGACTCAGTAATAATACAACTGTTTAGGTAACTATATAGGAAGAGTTAAAAAGAATACATTAACTTCAAGAGAACATTTTTTCAATATTTTCAAAATAATGAATCACTATTTTACTGAGGAGAACAATTTTAGGTTTTCTAAATGTCTTTTTCCATAAAATTAAGAGCAACTAAATAACAATGATCCTAACTGACACATTGAATTTCAGTTTCAATTTTTTGTACTGTGATGGCTTTTATACAGCAATTGTATACAAAGATGCCTGCTGATTGAAAATTTTTTGAAACTAGAAAATTTCACCAGTTTTACAGTTATAAGCAGCTTGTGGATTGTCTTTAGAATAGGTGGCCTATTTGTTCTAGAAGATACCCCTTTGGAGGACTTTTAAGGTCTGTAGATTTTAAATCTTAATGAGGAACTAAATTAAGTAAAGAAACCCACATAGAAAAATGTTAGACTGAAATCCTATGTTCTATCACTTATTATTGTTAAGGAAGTGTATGTTTTAGCAGAAGTATTTAAATGTTCTTACTTTTCTTTCCTATATAGAGGTTTAGATGGTATATCTGCAAATTATTGTTTATTCTTAAAGGGGAGAGAGAGAAAGAGAGGGAGTTTGTGTGTGTGTGTGTGTGTGTGTTCAGTCATGTGCTCTTGTCTCACAGGGGACTAGGAGCAGGAAATAGACCACAGGAATATGGACATACAGGCCTGATCTTCTCTTTACTCAAGAATGAAGAGGCTACGCTTTGGGAAATGTGCTGTCACACTTCCCTGATGGTCTGGCTCTTCCTCATGGATTGAAGCAAGCTTTCCCGTGAAGGAAATATACTAGGATCATGTGAGGCTGGAAAGGAAGTGGGCCTTAGTGGACAGCAGGACAGGGCAAAAATCTTCTCTCTAAAGACAAAGTCACTGAGTTGAGGCTGAACCACTTGAGTGAACTCGAGTAGTCCTGTACTCCAAAGCATGGCTCATGATGCTCATGAGAGGGATAGCAAAAAATGAAGCACTGGGCTTCCCTGGTGGCACAGTGGTTGAGAGTCCGCCTGCCAATGCAGGGGACACAGGTTCGTGCCTCGGTCCGGGAGGATCCCACATGCTGCGGAGCGGGTAGGCCGGTGAGCCATGGCCGCTGAGCCTGCGTGTCCAGAGCCTGTGCTCTGCAGCAGGAGAGGCCACAGCAGTGAGAGGCCCGCGTACTGCAAAAAAAAAAAAAAAAAAAAAGAAAGTAAGTGAAGCAGTGAGAAGCCTCTGCAATGGACAGAGAGGCTGGATCTGAGCAAATGTGCTTGAAGAATACTATTTCTAGTATTAGCAGTTAACTGCTACACCCTTAATGTTGTAGTTTTATTCTAACCAAGTCTCTAGGAAATTTCATTATAAGTCACAGCTTTACAAATGGGGTAAAGTATTATCAACAGATGAATCTGAGTAAAGGGTATAGGGATGTTCTTTGTACTATTCATCTTCCCGCAACTCTTCTGTAAAGACAAAATAACTTTCAAATAAAAAACTGGAAAAAAAAAAAGTTACTGCTCTACGACCTATTATCAGTTGTGCTGAGAGGAAGGACAAGAGGGCTGTCCTATATTTTTAAAGGAGTGGCCAAGAAGAAATGCGTCTAAACTATTCCAGACAGTACTAAAAGGAGAAAAACTTCTAAATTCTCTTTAAATTATTTTAAGAAGTCAGCAAAACATGGGTACTAAAACATGAAAGGCAGCACAAAAGATAATCAAAGATCAATTTCACATGTGATTATTGAGAAAACACTTTAAGGAGACTAAGAATATAGAATTCAGTAGACCCTTAATAGAATAAATAACATGACCAAGAGGAGTTCAAGTACAGGAATAAAAAAACTTTTCAGTGTAAGAAAGTCTGTTACTATAATTCACAACGTTAATAGATCAAAGGGAAAATGTCATATGATAATCCTTAGATGCTGAAAAGGCAACTAAAAAATTTGACTTTAATTCTTGATAACTATTTATTATTAACTATTACTAAAAGGAAAATCTCTTCACATTAGAAAAAAGTATGTATCTCAACCAAAAAGGCTGTACCATGTTTAATGGAGAAAAAATGTTCCCACCAATATCAGAAACAGGAGAAAGAAATGACAAATATAAACATTAGAACAGATGGGCAAAAAGTGTATTAGTTGCAAATAATGTGACCAAGTACATAGAAACCAAAAGAATTAATAGAAGAATGATTACTACTATTAGTAGTAATACCTAAGTATCACCTAAAGAATTTTAGTAAGTGGCTACTTCCAAATTATTATGAAAAAAGTCTGGTCCTTTGAAGGAATATTCAAAACAGAGCAATGAAACAGAGGAGAATGTAGAAGCAAGACATATATGGGATTGAGCATGTGATAAAGGTGGCATTTTGGGGAAAAAAATGGTTTATTCAAGTAATGATGCTAGGAAAATTAATTCACAAAGGAAACCAGAATATGTTGCCCCCAAATATGCCTGACATAAAAATTATTTTGAGCTGAAGGCAATTAAGAAGTAGTAAATGCAGAAAAAACTCCCTCCTTTCCACCTAAAGGCAGGAAATAAATTCTCCTTTTCCTGGAGACAGACTCTTATCAGTCCAGGAAGGCACCAGAGGAATCTACAAACAAACTTTGTTAAACTAACCCTTATCTTCCTAGTTACATTTTCACCATTTACTACTCCTAGCCCAAACCCCTTTGCCTTGTCAATTCTTCACAAATTTATTGTCTGACTGTCTAAAAGGTATAAAAACTTCCTGCTCTGGTCACTTCTTTGAGTCTTCATTCTCCTGTGATGGCTCTCATGTACATGAAAAAATTCAATATAATTTGTATGCTTTACTCCTGTTTATCTGTCTTTGTTAGTTTAATTTTCACACCCAGCCAGGGACCCTAAGAGGGTCAGGGAAAACTTTTTACTCCTCTACACTAACCACTTGGAAAAATAATAAAAGTCGGTCTTTGCCTCACCCCTCACTAGAAGACAATTTCCAGAAAGATCAATATACTGGGACTTCCCTGGTGGTCCAGTGGTTAAGACTACATCCTTCCAATGCAGGGAGCGTGGGTTTGATGCCTGGTCGAGGAACTAGGATCCCACATGCTGCATGGCATGCCCCAATACCCCCACCCCAAAAAAGAAAAAAAAATATATATATATACACACTAAGAAGTAACACATAAAAGTGATAGAAAAAAGATGTGTAGAAATAAAAATAAAAACAGAGTAGACATTTAAATTCATTATATCAAATCCAAAAAGCATAAAGGAAAATACAAAGAGAACTACGTGGAAACCAAAAAAACCCCAGAATTGTAATACAGATGACAAAAGACCAAGTTCCTCAATTTATGAAAAGTTTCTACCAGAAAGGAAAAAAAAAAGGACAAACAATCCAATAGAAAAATGGAGAAAAGAACAACCCACTCACATATGCAAAGTATGTTCAACAACCATCAAAAGATGCCCAAGGTCACTCATACTTAGGGATGAAGAAATCAAAACTTTGAGAACCCATTTTTTCACCAACAGAATAAGATGAATAAAAACTAAAGATTTGATAACAGTGTTGGAGAAAGTTTGGAGAAATTTGCACTTCTACACTATTGTAATATAAATAGTGATTTGACCATCCAGCAAGTCCAATACTTTGACTTTATCCATGGATATACTTGCATAGTATGCTGAATCATTAAAGAAGAGACCAATTAGAGAAATTATGGTAACTCCATACAATGAGATATTATCTAATCATTTAAAAAAATGAAATAGATCTATATGCTGATATGGAAAGACTGGTAAGTCACAGGCTGCAAAATAGTATACGGAAAAGAAAAATAGTATGGTAAATACGATCCAGTTAGTATTGAGAGAGAGAAAGGAAGAGGGGAGAAAGAAAGAGAGAAGGGGGGGCAGGAAGAAAGGGAAGAAGGGAAGGAGGGAGGATGGAAGGAACTACTGATAGTGTTACCATTGGAGGGAGGGCCTGCAGGGGTAGGACCAGAAGGAAAATGCTGACTTTGAGCTCGTATTAAGTCTTCTGTGCAGTGTACATATCCCATCTGAAAAAATATTACTTGGAGGGGGACAGTAAAGGACAGAGAGAAAAGTTCTTTTAAAAATATGCAAGAGGCTATTCGAGAAGTAGCAAATTTCTGAGTATTAAATTTAAGTGTTTATGCCAAAATCTGGTCATCAACTGTGACCTTATAACAAAGTCAGTCTACTAAAGTACTCTGACATTTAGGTGGGGTGGGGGGTGGTGGAGGAGGGAGAGGAATGAGGAGAGGGAGTAACATGAATTAAACGCACATATTTAAGTGCAGAATGAAAGAAGAACTTTTCCAAAAGAAATATTGGTCAAACCCACACTTAAGGAAAAATGAAGAAGCAAAAAATGTAGAAGCCTAGGGTTGCATGATGTCTCATCCTATTTCTGCTGATGATAAGGTCAAGACTCAGAGTAAGTCACTTTTCCTAATATGTTTGGATTTTCAATCTGTAACAGTGTGGAGGTTATGTATTATATTACACATTTCAAGGGAATAAGTGGGAAAATGTATAAGGAATAATTTATGTTTCCTGGGGAAAAACAATTTCACTCAATAAAAGAAAGAACAATCGCAATGTTTTGAACTACAAAACACAGAAAGAAAAACAATGAACACAGACTATAATATTTTAGAAGAATTTTGAGTTATACCTGTAATGTGGGCAGCAATCTGTCAAAATCTTCTGTGATGTTCATTGAAGGGTAGTAGAATATGCCACCCCAAAATAGGCCTCTTTGGCATAAGGATTACTCTGTGCTATATTTTTGAGAAATAGCACACACAGGAAAAGCTTTGAAGATGAAGTAGAAGTTACCCTTTTGAAAGGAAAATTTATAAAAGAAAACTCTATTTTAAGGGCATCTCCCTCTCCATACCTGGAATAGAGGGATGACTCTTAAATTACAAGAAACTCTTACCAATGAAGAAGGCATTGACTTAAATCCACACAAAAATCTTACACTTGTTAACCATGCTTTTCCTGGAAACTTCCTATAAAACCCCTCCTCCATCCCTGGCCCCTGCCTTATTTACTTTGTGTTTAGCTGAACAGGGTATTTAAGGTGGTGGCTTGGGCCATTTAAGGAATCTTGCTCATGTTTCCTAGGTATCTCCCCTGTATACATGTTAATAAACTCCTGTTCCTTTTTCTCTTGCTAATCTTTATTTTATTACAGGGATTCCCAACCAAGAATTGAGAAGCATAGAGGGAAAATTATTTTTCCTCCTCTATATTCATAGTTAATCTTAAAATGGTCACAAGTAGGAAAAATGAGGTAACTATGATGTAACAAGTTCAGATGTATGTGTATTATCATTCAACCGTTACTACTCTTAAGGTACAATTTGAATTAATAAAAGATCATGGGGCTTCCCTGTTGACACAGTGGTTAAGAATCCACCTGCCAATGCAGGGGATATGGGTTCAAGCCTGGTCTGGGAGGATCCCACATGCCACAGAGCAACTAAGCCCGTGAGTCACAACTACGGAGCCTGCGCTCTAGAGCCCGTGTGCCACAACTATTGAAACCCACGCACCTAGAGGCCATGCTCCACAACAAGAGAAGCCACTGCAATGAGAAGCCCGCACACCACAACAAAGACTAGCCCCACCTCGCCACAATTAGAGAAAGCCTGCACGCAGCGACAAAGACCCAATGCAGCCAAAAATAAATAAATAAATAAATAAATAAATTTTTAAAAAGTTCGTGATAGAATAATACAGATTGATAATACTCGATAGTTCAGAAGTAGATGTTCCACATATTTTTCATATCTTAAAAAATCTGTTTTGTAATATTAAAATCACATGAGAGGGCTTCCCTGGTGGCACAGTGGGTGAGAGTCCACCTGCCGAAGCAGGGGACACAGGTTTGTGCCCCGGTCTGGGAAGAACCCACGTGCCACGGAGCGGCTGGACCCGTGAGCCATGGTTGCTGAGCCTGGGCATCCGGAGCCTGTGCTCTGCAACAGGAGAGGCCACAACAGTGAGAGGCCCGCGTACCGAAAAAAAAAAAAAAAAAAAAAATCACGTGAGCGAACTCTAATAAGATTCTTTACATTTTCTCCATATGTATTATAGGAATATAATAGGAAATATTATAAAAGGGAAATATTAAATGGTTACATAAAATGAAAAGAAAACAAGCAAAAAAGGAAAAAAAGAAAACATGATCCAATCTTTTGGTAATGTTCTAGGTTCTTAAAATCTATTATACTTATGAATCATTTGGATATTAGTTAAAAATTCAGACTCTAAGGCACCAAATCCCCAAATCCTGACTTGAAAGAACTGGACTTTTAAAATAAGGACCCCTAAAGCAATTCTCATGGGGATGGCTCTCAGGCTGCATTTTGAAAATAACTTCTCTAAAGATTAAACCTTGGAGAAAAATATCTTAGAGTGCTTTTGCCTAATTTTTGGCCATTTTCTCCCCAGGAGAAAAAAAAGAGAGAAAAACCGAACTTAACACTTTCAGGATTTTATTCTTGAACTTATTAATTGCTGGAGAACCTTGTTCCTTAACTGATTTTCAACTCCAATTCTAAGGCAGTATAAACACAGTGCTTTCTATTTCGCTATATAGTATATAGAATAACTTAAAAAATATATATCTTTATTGGAGTATAATTGCTTTTAGAATAACTTTAACAAAAACAGAATTTGGCTTCTAACTTCATAATCTATTTAGATAAACTAACAATTTAATAGAAAAAGAATTTCAGAAGTTTAATAAAGGCTCTGGAAAGGAATCTAATTTGTGTATTAATTTGATTATCTGTTATTTCAGGTAAGCAAAGCACTATATTTAAGCCATTATAAACAAAAAAACTGTTTAACAACTGGAGGAATAAATAACTTACATCACTAAAATTTCTAGTTGTAATGAACAGAGAAATCAAAGAGTGCATTTAAGGAAAGAAAAACGTATGAAAAATACAAAATTATCCATGTTGTATAATAATGCTATGAATAAGCTGATCACAAATGTAAACAAAGGAGTCTTTCAAAAGTATATGAAAACAAGGACTAAGAAACAAAAGAAAGACAGTGAACATTTGCACTTGGCAAACTGATTATTGCCAATAATGATCAGAGATCAACTCGGCTAGAGATTTTATAAAAGAGAAAACGAATTCTTTACTTGGATAGTGTAAATAATTACAGTATGGTGTTTTATATCCTTTTTTATGTGGTAACACTATAATTAATTTGAAGACAACATCAGAATAAAGAACCTCATGTTGAAATTCAGACAGTATATTAAAATAATATTTTCTTCAGTTATATAATCGTGGTGGAAGTGAAGTAAATAAATAAGGCCACCACTTATTTCTGACAAGAAGAAAATTACTTTTGCTTTCAAAATAAGAAATCAAATGCAAATCAATCAAAAGATTCAGAGAAAAAATTTTACGAGGTTATTAGAACGTTTTCAGTTGAACTAGTACTTGTATTAATCTGTAAATTCTTGTGTTGACACATAGCAATCACTTTAGAACCATTAGAAAGAAATTGAAATTTCAATCCAGTAATTTTTGAAAATGTAAATTAAGCAATGTCAGAGATTCACTATTCAAATTCAGAACTGAGACCCATTTAAAATGGGTCATATATTATAATACAAAGGAAGTAAAAAGGAAGCCTTCATAAGATAAGTTTTTTTTTAAAGAAAAGTAAGAATAATAAATGGTTACATAAAATGAAAAGAAAACAAGCAAGAAGAAAACAAAATGCTAACCACATCTACCACTTGCCAAAATGCCACTATTGACTAAAAATAGAGAGCCCTACTGAGTTGGGTAGATAGCTGTCAAAGGTTAAAAAGTAAAGGATGATCATCAAAGCCTGAGATTAGGCATTATTTGCTGAAAAGGAAACAAGAATGTGAATCAAATAAGGCTGCAAAATCAATTTGTCATTCTAAGAAAAAGACATGGAATGCTACCAAAAATAAAAATTGCTGTTTAAATTGGCTTAGGCAATAAAGAAACACTAGGACTATTAAGAAATAAGAAAGAAAACCAGGAATGTTTGTAAACATTAAATACCTAAAAATTAATTTTTGTATGTTTAGAGAATATTTAAAGAGATGATTTTGGGGGCTAAAAATCAACCAACCCACATCAAGATAAAATTTCCTGGGTCCAAACTATAAAGTTTTTCCCTCTAGAGTGGAATTTGTATAGATTGTTTCTGTATTAGACAGAGTTAAAGATAATTTCTCTTACAATGCAATGTCACATGAACCCCAGGGAAGTATTATATAGCAAAGTGAAATATATTTGGTTTCTGACATTTTTATTGGATAGAGATGTGCCTTGTTTTCCCAATATAACTTAATATATTGTAGAATAACTTCTCTGTTCTTTTTCTTCCTTTGTCTTCTACTAGAACTAATAATGGCTCCAAATTTCTTAAATGAATCTATGTACAGAATATGCTCAAAAGTGCACAGCCCGTCAATTATTACTTAAGGAATTCAATTTTACTCCATAAAAAGAAATGAGATATGTCAAAATTATGATAATGGAATCATATGCTAGTCACAGTCCTCATTTATTAAATATTATCCATGTCAAAATAAAAAATTGACTCTGGTTTTATGGAACCAGTTAGTAGAGAAAATGTATATATATGAACTTCAGAAATTTTAATGAAAATGTTATCTAAGAAAGTCGTCTTATGACACAAATTCAAATTGGCTTTAGAATCAAAATAAATGTTACTTGCAAAGCATTAATAAGTATAACAACAAACAATAAATAATAAAAGTTAATTTATACGGAGAAGTTGCATATGTTAAGATCTAACCCAGGCTTGACTTGACTTTACGGAAATGCTAGTGATGTTAAAAGTAGATAAAACAGTTCATTAGATTCATTTGAACACTCTGTCATAAACTAATAAGGTAAAGAAAATTAAAAATACTATAAAAATGTTGGAATAAAAAAGTAATGAATGTTAGCAATTAATGGTAAAATTTTAAAAGATAAGAAACTCAATTGAAAAATTGACATATTTTGAATAACCTAAAATAGGGATTCTAAATAAAAGTGTACTGAAAAGTGAAGGAATAGCTGATAATATTACTTCATTTATTTTTTCTAATGTTATTTATCATTAAAGCCTCAGTACTAATATTAATAAAAAAATATAGAGTCATTTCATTTTATGTGTAAACTCACTTAAGACAGGGAAGCAAAAGGCCTTGGAGTAGCAAAAATGAAGACTAAGAAGCAGACACAGGCCAGAGGTTAAGACTCTGCGCTGTCACTGCAGAGGGTGCAAGTTCGATCCCAGCTTAGGGAACTAAGATCCCGCATGGCGCACGGCACAGCCAAAAAAGAAGCAGACACATAACTTAAAACAGTCTAAGAGATTTAAGTAAAGGGCCTAACTTGTCTCAGTAGTCGATAACTTTGAGTAACTAAAAAAAAGGTTAAATTGGGCTTCCCTGGTGGTGCAGTGGTTGAGAGTCCACCTGCCGATACAGGGGACACGGGTTCATGCTCGGGTTCGGGAAGATCCCACATGCCGCGGAGTGGCTAGACCCGTGAGCTATGGCCGCTGAGGCCTGCGCGTCCGGAGCCTGTGCTCCGCAACGGGAGAGGCCACAACAGTGAGAGGCCCGCGAACCGCAAAAAAAAAAAAGGTTAAATTATGCTTTCAAATGTCATGGCAAAAAAAATTGAATGCCTCGCCGTTCTATAAACTTTTACTCTCTGGAAATATGTCATTTACTATAAAACAACAGGAAAATATTATCATTGTTAAAAAATATATTGTAGGGGATTCCCTGGTGGTCCAGTGGTTAGGACTTGGTGCTTTCACTGCCATGGCCCGGGTTCGATCCCTGGTCCGGGAACTAAGATCCTGCAGGCCACGTGGCGTGGCCAAAAAAATAGATAAAAATTTAAAAAATAATATATATATGTATACAAATGTGTATATACATATAGTAGTTTAATTTTCTTTCTTTTGTTAATGCCTTAAGTTTATTTACAAACATATCTAGTATGTTGAGTTTGTTGAATTAAGAAAAATATATGCATAACGTGAGAGTTGCGAGTTAAGTTTTACTTGGGGCAAAATAAAGACTACAGCCCGGGAGACAGCGTTTCAGATAACTCTGAGAAACTGCTCCTGAAGAGGTGGGGGGAGGAGCCAGGATATATAGGAGTTTTGCAACAAAGAGCAAGTAATTGGGACGTCAAAAGACTATCGTTAGATAAAGAAAACCAGATATCTCAAGTTAAGGAATTTAGCGCTTTTCTATGTATGGGAAGATGCAAGAATCTGGGCTCACAGAAATCATTCCTTTGATGTGCACCTTAGCTATCTGGGACCTGTATTTTCACATCCTGAGTTTCCTGAGGGCTCACCGCAGGGAGTGGCTGCAGTCTGATGGCTGCTAGATGGCAGGTATTCTTTTCAGCCCAGAGTTTCCTCAGGGCTCACCAGCTCACTTTGGAGGGCTGTAATCATTGGTGACTGTGACATCCTTTGTTTATTGACATGGCAGGAAGTATTCCATTTATAAATATTCCATTCCATTTATCAAGTTCAAGAATCAGATCTTTTTTCAGAGAGAGTGCACCTCTTAAAATACTCCTTTTCATATGTGTTTCATGGATTATTTTTTAAGCAGTTGGTGTCTTACTACAAAGAAAGGTTCAGCAAATCCAGATCCAAAGTACAAAGTGATCATAAGTAGTAACTGCTACTTGTTTTCCACTAGAATAGTAAATACTTCCCTGGACCCTCCTCATAGTGGCTCCTACGCACCACAGGGGCTGTGAACCTCCAGACAGTCTGTCCTAACACAGCTCTGTTGGACACTGTGAAAGGCACAAAGACTGAAGGTGGAAGAAATGGAGGCAGCACACCAAGGCTTCCTTTCCTCACGACCTTGTTCCCCTGTGTCTAGTTTAACTTTCTGAATTAACTTTATAGCTTGAGAGAAAGAAAATGTGATTAAAACTTGCAGAAAATGCCAAAGATTGGCTCATTCTATTGAAAACTTTTGGATCACTTATGAATAAAGTTAGATAAAGGTTAAGAAAGATACATACTTCACATCACTGTAATATAGAAAAAGAAGACACTAAAGAATCGAGAAAAGCAGTTTTTAAACTTTTAAAAAGCAATGTAAGCCATTTTCAAATAAAACATTACACAGAAACTCAACATTTATCAAGGAGAAAAAGTGAGGCAGCTGTAGCTGAAGTAAAGCAGAAACTTCACAGCCTCATACCCTCGAGTCTCAACCTCAGTTCTGTGAAAAGACAGCTCACGAACACCGGAAAGTCAATAAATTCGTCAATTTTCCTTTTTTCAGTGCTGGTTTTATACTTACCTCTTCTGTAAGACTCACCTTAAATCTACCTCCTTTACAAAGCATTCTGACTTACTCAAGCTGGAATTAATGTTTTCTTCCACAAAAGTACCATGGAAGTTATATTGTAAACTTCATTTCCAATATTTCTAGTATTCTACATTTTACATATATCATACAGAGACACACACCCCGCAACCTTCATTTCCTGATTGAAAGCTTCTCAGATAGTGGACATGTTTCTTAATCTATATTCATAATAACTTTTCAAATAGAAAACCCTCAATAATATACAGGGGTAAAAGGTAGGTTAATCAATGGCTAAAGGAAAAAATGGTTTAAAATGTTCTAATGTAAAGAAATAAGACTTGGATTGATAACAGTCCCTAGCTGCTATCTATGAAAAATCTGGAGCAGAATTGTTGTCCAATTCCCAGTGCAGATGTGGCCCCTTAGGGCTGTTCAAATTCTGTGGAAACTTAAGTCCATTACTTTAAAAAAAAAAAAAAAAAAAAAAAGAAGCAGATTATGGGGTGATAATTAATTTTAACCTCCCCTCCAGATTTTAAGTAATTTCTATCCCATTAAGAACATTTCAGTTAATAAAAATTGGTGAGGCAGGAACGTTTGCAACATCCTCCTTACAATGTACTTGGAAGTATTACTATATAATAAAAGTGCCTTAGGGTGACACAATGGCATTAGTGCTTTGTGTCTTTCAATGCTTATGTGAGTTATAAACATTATATTCCAGGAAGATGCTTTGTATCTGACTCTATCTGGGTATGGTTTAACTCACCATTGCTGTCACCTCTGCATTTCATTTTGAATCTTGTCCAAGATTATGGAGAGAACATTGCAATAGCCCAGCTGTGCAAAACAGCAGGAGCCCTGAACAAAATTACATCATTCCCTAAAGAAATCAGGGTAAACTTCTTCTTTAAAATTGAAAATGAAATCAGTTGCATTTGTATTATACATTTCAAGTGTTCAAGGTAAAAACATTTCAAACTGAGGATGACCAGAAGGAAAGCAAGACAACTCAATGCTAGACATTTTTTTAAAGTTGATTTTCTTTTTCTTCTTGTTTTTGGCCATACCGCGCGGCATGTGGGATTAGTTCCCTGACCAGGGATCGAACAGGTGACCCCGGCATTGGAAGCACAGAGTCTTAACCACTAAACTGCCAAGGAAGCCATATGCTAGACATTTTAATAGTTTTTTTTAAAAAGACCCCAACCCCCAAAACCCACTTAGACGAATCTTTTCTCCATTACCTCCATGCCACAAGAATAACTGAAGGTGGGTGGTAGCGGACATAATTTAAAGTACTGGTGACTATAGACAAGATGTCCTTTTTGTTCAGATAGAGATGCTTATCTGAGATGAGCCCAAAGGTCTCAAATCAACAACAATTAATGAGACAAAAGAAGTTCTCTCTCTTTTTCTCTCTTATTCATTCATTCAGAAGGCATTAACTGGAAATCTACTATTCCGTAGACACTGCTAGGTAGATATGGCTTGAGTCCTAGGAGTCCCAATCTTTGGGAGAGAACCAGTAAAGTACACTAGAACATGATTCAAACTAAAGTAGAAGTGAGAGCACATAGGAACCAAGAGGCTCAAAGGCTGGTGATACAGAGGTGATACAGATGGTGACACAGAGGAAGTGATATTTGAAGAGGGTTTTGAATGATGCTTTTGTTAGGTGAACTTGGGGAAAGATGGGGACACAAAAGGAAAGGAATTAATCAGAAAAAGAACAGCATATATAGAGATAGGAAAGCTTAAAAAGTCATGGTGTTTGGGAACAGAATAGGGGAAAGGAATATCTGAGATAAATTCCTCCTGTTCCTTACATAAGTAATCTCATGAGAAAAGTATTATTAGTCCCAAATTTATATAAAGAAACAAAGGCTTAGAGAGATTAACCTATCTAATATAACATTTATAATAATTGGTAGATATTATAATAGGTAGGGAGATGGAAGTGTCACTAGAATTGATGCCAGAGAAGGGGAGAAGAGAATAGAAGACACAGGTAGCAGATACGATGTAAAGTGCTTTACTTTATAGGCAACAGGGGGAAATGAAGAATTTGAGGAATACAACTCTAGAAGCAGTAAAGAGTAGCTATTTTCATTTGATTCAGCTTTGGCCTTTGTAAAACAAAGGGAACACTTCCTAACTCATTCTAGAAGGCCAGCTTTACCCTAACACCAAAAACAAAGATATTATTAAAAAAAAAACACCAAAAAACCTACAGATCAATACCTCTCAGGAACATAGATGTGAAAATCCTCAACAAAATATTAGCAAACCAAATCCAGGAATGTATAAAAAAGGATTATATACCATGGCCAAGTAGAATTTATCCTAGGTATGCAAGATGGGTTCATCAACACTTGAATGTGAATAAATGTAATCCATTACAACAATAGACTAAAGAATAAAAAAATCACATGACTTTATCAACTGATGCAGAAAAAGCAGCTGACAAAAACCAAATCCCAATCATGACAAAAGCTCTCAGAAAACTAGGAACCCAGGGGAATTTCCTCAATTTGATAAAGAGTTATCTACAAAATACCTACAGCTAACATCATACTTCATGGTGAGAAACTGGACACTTTCCTCCTAAGACTGAGAACAAGACAAGGACGTCTTGTCTCACCATTCCTATTCAACACTGTTTTAGAAGACCGAGCTAGTACAAAGACAAGAAAAGGATACAAAAGGTATATAGATTGTAGATATGATATTATATATAGAAAATCCAGAAGACTCACCAAAAACTGTGAGGGCTAATCAACATACCCAGTAAAGTTACAGAATACAAAATCAATATATAAAAATCTGTTGCATTTCTAGCATTTCTAGTTACTAACAACAAACTGTCAGAAAGAGAAATAAAGGAAAAAACCCTGCAATTGCATCCAAAAGAATAAAATACCTTGTAATAAATTTAACCAAGGACGTGAAAGACCTGTACACTGAAAATTATTAAGACATTGATGAAAAAATAGAAGACATCAAAAAGAGGAAAGATATTTCATGCTCATGGAGTGGAAGAATTAATATTGTTAAACTGTCCATACTACCCAAAGCAATCTAAGATTCTACACAATCCCTATCAAAATTAAAATGGCATTTTTCACAAAAATAGAACAATCATAAAATTTGTTTGAAACCACAAAAGACCTCAATAACCAAAGCAATCATGAGAAAAAAGAACAAAGCTGTGGCATCATGCTCCCTGATTTTGAACTATATTACAGAGTGACAGTAATCAAAACAGTATGGTATTTGCATAAAAACAGACATATTGATCAATGGAACAGAACAGAGCTAAAAATAAACTCATGACTATATGGTCAATTAATTTATAACAAAGGAACCAAGAATACACAGAGGGGAAAGGACAGGCCCTTCAATAAATAGTGTTGGGAAAAACTGGATGGTCACATGCAAAAGAAAGAATGAATTTTGATCACTATTTTACACTACACACAAAAGTTAACCTAAAATGGATTAAGGACTGGAATGTAAGATCTGAAACCATAAAACTCCTAGAAGAAAACGCAGGGGGTAAACTCCTTGACATCAGTCTTGGCTATGATTTGGAATTTGACACCAAAAGCAAAGGCAAAAAAAGCAAAAATAAACAAGTGGGATTACCTCAAACTAATAAAAAGCTCTACACAGCAAATGAAGTCATCAACAAAATGAGAAAACAACCTCTAGAATGGAAGAAAATATTTACAAACCACATATCTAATAAGTTAATATCCAAAATATATAAGGAACTCCTACAACTCAACAGCAAAAAAAAAGCCCCACAAACAAAAACAAAAACCCAATTAAAAAATGGGCAAAAGACCAAATAGACATTTGTCCAAAGAAGACATATAGATGACCAACAGGTACATGAAAAGATGCTCAACATCACTAATCATCAGAAAAATGCAAATCAAAACCACAATGAGATACCACCTTATACCTATTAGAATAGGTATTATCAAAATAAGAAATAACAAGTGTTGCTGAGGATGTGGAGAAAAAGGAACCCTCCTGCACTGCTGGCGGGAAAAAAAAATTGGTACAGCCACTGTGGCTGGAGGTGTCTCAAAAAATTAGAGATAGAACTACCACATGATCCAGCAATTCCACTTCTGGGTATTTATACAAAGAAAATGAAAACACTAACTAAAAAAGATACATGTGCTCCCACGTTCACTGCAGCATTATTTATAATAGGCAAGACATGGAAGCAACCTGTGTCCATCTATGGATGAATGGATAAAGAATTTGTGATATATATATATAATATATATATATTATATATATATAAAAATATATATAAACACACACTCACACAGAATTATTATTCAGCCATTTGTGACAACATGGATGGACTTTACAGGCATTATACTACGTGAAATAAGTCATACAAAGAAAGACAGGTACTGTATGATCTAATTTATTTGTGGAAACAAAACAAAACTGAGTTCATAGATACAGAAAACAGATGGGTGGTTGCCAGGGACTTCCCTGGTGGTCCACTGGTAGAAGAATCCACCTTCCAATACAAGGGACGCGGGTTCGATCCCTGGTCAGGGAACTAAGATCCCATATGCCGGGGGGCAACTAAGCTCACACGCCACAACTATTGAGCTTGTGCACCTCCAGGAGACAGCCCATGTGCTGCAAACTACAGAGCCCACGCACCCCGGAGCCTGTGCGCCACAACTAGAGAGAAGCCCACGCACTGCAATGAAAGATCCCGCTTGCTGCAACTAACACCTGACGCAGCCAAGAAAATAAATTAAAAAAAAAAAAAAAAAGATTGGTGGTTGTCAGAGGCAGGGGATTGAGGGTGGATGAAATAGGTGAAGAGGGTCTAAAGGTAAAAACTTCAAGTCATAAAATAAATAAGTCATGGGGATGTAATGTACAGCTTGGGGGCTGTAATTAATAATGCCACACTGTATATTTAAAAGTTGCTAAAAGAGTAGATCTTAAAAGTTCTCATCACAAGAAAAATAATTTAGTAACTGTATGGTAACAGATGTTAACTAGACTTATTGTGGCGATCATTTTGCAATATATACAAATATCAAATCATTATGTTGTATACCTGAAACTATATATAATGTTGTATGTCAATTATACCTCAGTACAAAAAAAAAAGGAAAGAAAATTACTGATGAGAAAGAAAAATCAAAGAATTTCTAAATAAACGGAGAGACAGTCTGTGTTCATGGACTAAAGACTCACATTGTTAAAGTTTCTTCCCAACTTAGTCTATAGATCTACAGATTCTTCCCATCTTTACCTATAAATGCAATGCAATCCCAGACAAAATCCCAGCAAGCTGTTTGTAGAGACTGAGAAACTGATTCTAAAATTTATACGGAAAGACTAAGGACCTAGAATAGCCAACACAGTACTAAAGAAGATGAACAAAGTTGGATGAATCACACCACCCAATTTCAAGTATTATTATAAGACTACAGTAATCAAGACAGTGTGGTACTGGTGAAAGAATAGATATAGATCATTGGGACATAAGAGAGAGCCTAGAAATAGACCCATACAAATAAAGTCAACTGATCTTTGACAAAGAAGAAAGCTAATTCAGTGGTGAAAGGATACTCTTTTCAACAAATGTTGCTGGAATAACTGCACATCCATATGTAAGAAAAAGAATCTAGACACTAACTTTATATCCAAAATGGATCATAGACCGAAGTGTAATGTGACACTGTAAAACTTCTAGAAGACAACAGAAGAGAAAATCTAGGTGGCCTTGGGTGTAGCAATAGGATAGAAGACCAAAAGGATAATCAATGAAAGAAAAAATTGATAGGCTAGACTTCATTAAAGGTAAAAACTTCTGCTCTGTGAAAGAAACTTTTAGAAGAATAAAAAGACAAGTCACAGCATTGGAGAAAATATTTGTAAATCACATATCTGATAAAGGACTTGTAGCTAAAATATACAAAGAACTCTTAAAACTCAACAACAAAAAGACATAATCCAATTACAAAATGGGCAAAAGAACTGAACAAAGACCTTGCCAAAGAAGGCTTAGAGATAGAAAATAAACAAATGAAAGGATGCTCAATATCATATGTTATGAGAGAACTGCAAATTAAAAGAATAATGAAATATAACTATACCCAGTACAAAGCCTAAAATTAAAAAAAAAAATTTTTTTAACTGACAATACCAACTGCTGGTGAGGATGCAGGGCAAGGGGAATTCTCATTCATTACTGGTGGGAATGCAAAATGATACACTTCTGAAGACAGCTTAACAGTTTCTGACAAAAGTGAACATAGTCTCACCGTGTATTATGGGTTGAATTGTGTCTCCCCCCCACCCCCTAGCAAAAGATATATTGAGGCCCTATTCCCTCAGTATTTCAGGATGTGATCTTATTTGGATATAGGGTTGTTGCAGATGTAGTTGGTTAAGACGATGTCATACTACAGTAGGGTGAGCCCTTAATCCAATGTGACTGATGTTTTTACAAGAAGAGAAGAGACACAGACAAAAGGAAAATGCCCCATGAAGATAGAGGCAGGGATTGAAGTGATGCATCTACAAACCCAGGAATGCCAAAGACTGCTGGCCATCACCTGAAGCCAGGAGAAAGGCATTAAACAGATTCTCCCTCAGAGCCCTCAGAAGGAACCAAACCTCCTGACACCTTGATTTCAGGCTTCTAGCCTCTAGAACTGAGAGAGGATAAATTTCTGTTGTTTTAAGACACCAAGTTTGTGGTACTTTTTATGGCAGCCCAAGGAAACTAACATACCATAACAATTGAGCAACTGCACTCCTAGATTATTACTCAACTGAGTATACCCACACAAACACCTACAAAATCGTCAAAACTGGAAGCATTGGTGAATGGAAAAACAAACTGTGGTACATCCATATAATGGAATTTTATTCAGTGATTAAAAGAAGAGCTATCAAGCCACAAAAAAGACACGGCTGAAACTTAAAATGCATAGGCTAGGTGAAAAAAGCCAGTCTGAAAAAGCTACAAACTGTATGTTGCCAATCATATGACACTCTGGAAAAGGCAAAATGATACAGTCATTAAACACATCTTTGGTTATTGGGGGTTTTGGTCTGAAGGGAGTTAAATAAGTGAAGCACAGGGGATTGTTTGGGCAGTAAAACTATTCTACATGATACTGTAATGGTGATTACAAGACATTAAGCATTTGTGAAAATCCACAGAAATTTACATTACAAAAAGTACATTTTGATACATTTTGATGTATACAAATAATTAAAAAATAATTCAGGAGGTCAGAGGGTCCCATGATGGAATGTGAAGTGTGATACAATAATTTAAATGTATTATAGGTATATGAAACAACCTCACTGGATAGAGTAAAGGAATAAGGTCTGACTTAAAGTAATTCTGAAAATGAATGGAATCTGTAAAAATAAAGGTAAAAGGAACTGTACCTAAGCACTGTACTCTAGTTGATAATTTTCCTTCCTGTCGGGGTACAGGTTAATAATACTGAAACCACCACGCATGTATACTAGAAGTACATAATTAATTAAATGGATGGCACATGGTGGGAACTAGGATACTCAGTGATGGAGTGGGAGGATACAGTTAAGTGAGGGGAGAAGTTAGAATGACCCATGTGGTGATGGATTAGAGCTGGAGACATCAACAGGAACTCATGTTTAGCTTAAATACAGATACAGATGGCTACATAGATAAATATTCATAAATATGTACATACACACGCATATGTAAGTACACATGCATTTATCTCCTTGCTCCATCAGCTGAGAGGATCTAGAAGAAATGACACCCCAGTAAAAATGAGTACACCTAGCACCTAGATCTGGTTCTAATATCTTTCTCCAATAGAAAGAACCAGGGTATCCTGGAGAAATGTGTGATTCAAGTACTGGGGTAGGAAATATATAGGATGAGACTGGAGCATCCTGTAGTGCCAGAAAGTAAGAAAATGCTGAAAAGCCAAAGAAAACAAAACACAAAACCCCAAACAGAACAGCCTACAATGAAGGGGGCAAATCAAAGGGACACAGGAGTGAATTCAAAGAGCTCCCAATGGCCAAAGGTGAAACCATGTTGGCAACAAAATAAAGTGAATATCCATGAGTCCTACTGATATGAATACATGATAAAGTGAGTGAACAAATGAATTCTGAATAATTTATGTATTTATTTATTCTGCCTTTAAGGAAGTAGAGCATAAATCCCCATTTCTTAAGTATGGGCTGCATATAGTTACTTTCCTTCAAAAAATACAGTATGGGAAGGGACCAAAAAAAAAAACACCCAGTAACTTTACAAGGGAAAAACCTGACAATCATTACATCAAACCAGGTGATCAAGGTTAACATTAACAGTGATAAGTCATATTGATATTATGTACCCTTGGTATGACATGATGACAATGGCAATTTACCTCTGTGGTCTTCTTGCCCAAAACACAGTACCTCAGTCTGATCATGAGAAAAACATCAGACAACATATCCCAATTAAGGGACATTTTACAAAATACTGAACCATTAACTCTCAAAACTGTAAAGGTCTTCAAAAACAAGGAAAGTCTGAGAAACTGTCACAACCAAGAGAGGCTATTGGCTATCGGTCATGTCTATTTAAAGACATGACTACTAAACGTAATGTGTATACTGGATGGAATCCTGGAAAAGAAAAAGGACATCAGTGAAAATCTGAGGAAATCTAAATGAAGTATGGTTTTTAGTTAAAAACACTAGTATATGAATATTGGTTCATTAATTGAGACATTACTAATCTAAATAACTAGTAAGGGGGGACTGGCTTTGAGGCATATGAGAGCTCTCTGTACTATGTTCACAATAATTCCATAAAACTAAACCTGTTCTAAAATTTAAACCTTATTTTTAAAAAAGGACATTCAAAAAATAGTAAAGCTGGCCTTAAAAATGAGGAAAGGAAGCAGGCAAATGATATTGATTTAGAGGAATATAGACCGTCTCAGCAGCACAAATGCCATCACCTATATCATTCAGCTTCATTCATTTGAGCACTATGTCTTGCAGATTCTTCTGTACTTAAGAATCCTGTTTCAAAACACAGAAAGTCTAGTACCTGGAGACTTTGTATAGAATAGCAATAATGGACTTGGGTGCTGGATTATTTTAGGTTAGATATCAGCTCCTAGCATGTTCTAGCTGTATTTACTTAACATATTTGTGCCTCAGCTTTCTCATCTGGAAAATGATGGTGGTAATAATAATCATAATACTCTGTTGGGCTGTCCTGGGATGAAATAAATTAATACATGTAAATCACTAGAACAGAACCTGGCACATATGTGTTAATTAAGTATTAACTCTTTAATCAGTCCATTCATTCAACAGAAATGGACCACCAACAAAGAGGGGTTATGAATCAGAAAGAGTAAAAGCTCAGAGGGGAAAGTATTCAACTTGGGTCTGGTAAAGGGTAACAAGGATTTGTAGAAGCAAATGGAATAAAAATTATCACCTCAGCTCACTTTGTCAAACCAGGGTAGGCTTATACAAAAGGAAAACTAAAATTTTTCATGTCTAGTTTAACTTCTTTGTCCTCAAACCTATAAGGTTAATGTTGGCAGAGACTATATCACAATATCAATTTTAAGGTCTTCTGATAGAAATAATCTTCCCGAGGGGGTTCTTCAGTGTTTCCAGACACCTACAGATTTCTGCCTGCAGAGAAAATGACAAGGCTTTTCAAACTTCAGCCTACAGAAAAACTTCTGCGAGCACTCGACAGGTTCCACAGCCTCTCCCCTCCAAACTCCTCTTCCAGAGAAGCACCTTGACCAAAAGAAAAGCATCCATAATGACAACTCTATGGTCTCTGTTCCAAATATATATCTATTAATCCCAAAATAGCCACAAAGTAAGCCAAGCCAAGTAGCTTAGCCTTGACAAATGGTTTCCTTTTCTTTTGAAAAAGGAAGGAAAGCAATACTTTATTTGGTATACCATCCCCCTGACTCCAAATGTTTTCTCAAGTAACAGGAAGGAAACTTAGGGAAAAGCTGGGGGTGGGGGCAGGGGCGCGGGACTTAAGTAGAGTACTAACAAAAAATGTCACATAAGAATCTTCTGACTTTGAAAATAGATTCAATAGACAAGACAGAATCCATGTACTGACAGCATTTTGTCTATAGGGACAATTATTAGGCTATTCATATAAATCTAGGCTGTTAATCCCATCTTCTTAAGTAAAAATGAACATGACAAAAGTTTTCTAAACGCTCGGTTTCTACAAAGAATAATAGCCTTTAGATACTTGACAAATAAGGTAGTAAGTATATAGGTTTAATATTTTCCTCATGCATATCAAATTAAATTACCTGTTGTGTGTTAATATGAAATTATTTTTCATATTTAAAATCTTTTTATGAATAAAAATTTTCAATAATTTTCAACAGAACAAGGACACAGTGGTTAAAAAATTATTAAAGAACAGTAAAGATAATAGTGCAACAGCCTGACTACAGACTGTGGCCTGAATTCCATTATTAAAGGAATACAAATTCACACGTTTCTGTATATTTACTACACGGTTCTTGAAACAACACTTGACTACATTAAACCAAGAAGGGGGAAAAGGATTTAAAACAGTTTAAGCTAAGTTTGCAAAGTTAATTTTATTAAAAGTTGCAGCTTTGTTGGTTATCTGAAATATAGTTTTATAATTGAAATACTCAATGATCACATAATTAGACAATTAAACAGAACTTGTCATCATTCCAATTTTAGATTAATGACTATCTCATATACAGTAGATAGATTACATAATTCCACAAAGATTGAAAATAGTAGAAAAATACTAGAAGAGAGGGGAGTTATTCCAGTGAAGGAAGTCATTTGCTTCTAAAGCTATGGAGGAAAGATCACAGCAGACAACTAAATTACACAATACTCTAAGTGGGTATTCAAGCATCTTAAAAAAAAAAAAAAGTAGGTTCAATAACAGAGATGTAATATTGCTCTCCTAAAGCTTTTAGCTATTTGATGAGTCAAATATTCATTATATCAAAAAAATACATATTTTTAAAAATAAATTTATTTATTTTTTATTTTTGGCTGAGTTGGGTCTTCGTTGCTGTGCATGGGCTTTCTCTAGTTGCAGTGAGTGGGGGCTACTCTTCATTGTGGCACGTGGGCTTCTCATTGGGTGGCTTCTCTTGTTGCGGAGCACAGGCTCTAGGCACACAGGCTTCAGCAGTTGTGGCACATGGGCTCAGTAGTTGTGGCTCGTAGGCTCTAGAGCACAGGCTCAGTAGTTGTGGCGCATGGGCTTTGTTGCTCCACGGCATGTGGGATCTTCCCGGACCAGGACTTGAACCTGTGTCCCCCGCATTGGCAGGTGGATTCTTAACCACTGTGCCACCAGGGAAGCCCTCAAAATATATTTTTTAATTTAAAAATCAAAACTTGGTTGACCTCCAAATTATAAACTGCATTTCCTCCTATGACTTCACTACCATTTTGTGATAAGAGCAAGAGAAGGAGAACAGTATTAGACAAGAAAATGAAGGTCAAACCACAGAGTTCACGTAATTTACATATATACAAGTTTCCTTCTATTTCAAGACTTTTAATTTACTCACTTTCATCCACACTAACTCAGTAAGATTCCACAGAAATGGCATTTCAACTCAACCAAAAACAGAGGATATTAGTGGTTTTGAGCTGTGATCTTAGAATTGTACATCACTACGTTATTTCTGTGGCATGTTTTTTGTACTTATGTGTAAAATTGAGGCTTTTTCCTTAATTAACCTTATTGATAGGATTCGACATAATAAACCTCAGAAAGTCAAATAGTTGTAAAAGAATGAGAGTCTTTAAAATGCTGGTGAAAAAAAGGAGATATGAGGGACACAAAAGTGGACTCTTCTTTTAAGTACTGAGAAAATACTAAATGGTTCTTTTAAATTTATTAAAAAAAAAGAATGGTTTTGAAAGACAAGCACAAATCACTCAGCATGTGACAAGTGTAATTGTAAATAACAGGAGATGAAAAGTGATAGGTATAAAGAAAAACTCTTGTTGGCTAGAAGGTTCATCATGAACTCATCATGCATAATCCTTAGTCTAATGTCAACTGAGGAGAAGACAGGAGTTTGTTGGAGAATATAAAAGTTAAGAAGGGCTTCCCTGGTGGCGCAGTGGTTGAGAGTCTGCCTGCCGATGCAGTGGACATGGGTTCGAACCCTGGTCCAGGAAGATCCCATATGCCGCAGAGCAGTTGGGCCCGTGCGCCACAACTGCTGAGCCTGTGCTCTGGAGCTCGCGTGCTGCAACTACTGAAGCCCACGCACCTAGAGCCCGTGCTCAGCAACAGGAGAAGCCACCGCAATGGGAGGCCCGTGCATCGCGACAGAGAGTGGCCTCTGCTCACCGCAACTGGAGAGGGCCTGCACGCAGCAACGAAGACCCAACACAGCCAAAAATAAATAAATTAATTAAATTAAAAAAAAAAAGTTAAGAAGAGTTAAGGTGCTGATCAAGTTCAATCCATCAATGATTCTGCACATTTAAGGCCTATTCAAATCTCTACAACATCAAATTGAAGAACAAGGTAGCAATGCAATGTCATAGCCACTAAGATGTTCCCCATGAATTGCTTGGGGAAATTATCAAGATAATGTTACACATTATGGTATATTTACCGTGGACATAAAACTGGTCTGTTTAAAAAAAATTATTGATACACACATCCATACATATATCACACACACATTTTATACATATTATATAAAATGGTTATGCCTAGTTTGGAGGTTGAAGGATGAATTTATATTCCTATTTGGTGAAAACATATTCAGGGATTAAAAACATAAGCTTCTTTTAGTCATTTTGGACTCTCAAATCTATAAATTTATGAAGATTCTTTTGGAATGCATCCTGTTCCAAAATAGAAATTTCTACTGTTTTCCAATTGTCTATGTCCTGTCTCTTTAATTACACTGTTGAAGTTTTTCACAGGCAATGACTGTTTCTAACTATAACATCTAGTCTAAACAAATACCTATAGAATGAAGAGTTCAAACTAAAAACTTCAGTAATTATAAATCAGCATGAACCAAGAAACCCTATATGAACCTTCTGCTTGGCATTCATGTCCACATTATAGTCTTATTCATTTTTTTCCTGAAGAAGAGACAGTGGAGATAAGCCATTGGTGAGTCTACATGTAACTAAAACTAAAAGACAGTTAATTGGGAGAATCTTTTATGGTTTCACTTATATTTTTAAAAAATTCAGTATCCATTTTCCTCACCTCTATTATATTTTTAAATGTACATGTTTTGCCGTTATCCTTAAAGACATTATGAAAACAGCAACACATTTTCCAAAATGATATTAAAAGTTAGAACTTTATTGATCTACATCATTCTGAGAATGTATGTAAAGAGTATTGTAGTTTATGTAGCAAGAACTTCCATTTCAGTGAAAAAACCTGAATATGAATGTATACGAGTACATGCCCCTTAAAGGTATCAAATTGTTTAGTAATAGTAAAATACCATTTTAACATTATGCTTCACACTCATACAAAACAATTAACAATAACCTTTAGAGCAAAATCTTAAAAGTTCAGCTTCTAAGCAAGCAGCATTATGACAAGTAGAAAAGAGTTCAGTTTCATTTGGGGATGCATTCATGCTTCTGAGGCCAAAAATATAGAATTTTGGATCACTAATGTTAACACTAACATGTTCCAAATATATGCCTTGTGCACGGGCATGCGCACACACACGCGCACACGCACACACACGCGCACACGCACACTCTCTCTTTCTCATTCTTATTCTCTCTGCTGTCCCCATGCCTCGCCCTCCATCTCTCTCCCACTGTCCTCTCCATATACAGATATATAGTCAAATGAAAGACAGAGAGCACAGGGTAAATAACAGACAACAAAATCTGGTTGGGGAATTTTATAAAAGACATAAAAATCATGAAAACACTTACTTCATCAGCCACCATACACCTGGAAAAAATAAAAATAAAACCAAATTAATCTCTTAATTACCAAAGTTAGCCATTTAAAAAGTTCTGATCGAGTAGCTTGCCACAAAATAGTTTACAAATGTTAAAGTACTAAGCCAGAGAGAGGTGTTTATAAGTGTGCATGAGAAAATGGGCCATTGCTGATTTATAAGACTCTCCAGCTGCCAACAGCATATGTATGTGGGAGTGTTAGAGTTTCAGGTGCGCTGTTTCCTACATCCCATCCATG
The DNA here is from genome assembly GCF_025265405.1 of Mesoplodon densirostris. Lineage (NCBI taxonomy): Eukaryota > Metazoa > Chordata > Mammalia > Artiodactyla > Ziphiidae > Mesoplodon > Mesoplodon densirostris. Next base: position 56,770,695 of record NC_082668.1, read on the forward strand.
GTGACAAGCTACAATGACCCTTCAAAATGTGAGCAAAATGGCAAGTGACTGTACCAATGACTTCCCTCCCTACCAATGACTTCCCTCCATACCAATAAACCTTAAAATTGGTCTTCCCTAGAGATTAGAAGAATGCTGTATTAAAGTGCATTAGCATGTTATAGATAAAAGTATATATGCTATATTATACATGCTAAGCCTATTTTCAAGCTGAATTTTGGTTTCTACTATTATTTTACTGAGTTCTCTCTTCTCTGTTCTTTCTTGTAACCTATAGAAGTAAATTCTATCCACTGAAAATTGAGGATGGGGGCATAAACCGAGGTCCTAAGTAGAAGAAAAAACCAAAGAGCAAAAAGAAAGAATAGCAGATATGGTCAAGATCATGAGGGGTCCCTTAGAGACAGTGAGTACATTGTAAGGAGAAAAACCAATCTCTTAACTGAGGGGATTTCCAGGCAATGTAAAAAAAAATACTGGAATATTATAAAAATCAGAGAGGAGGGCTTCCCTGGTGGCGCAGTGGTTGAGAGTCCGCCTGCCAATGCAGGGGATGAGGGTTCATGCCCAGGTTCGTGCCCTGGTCCGGGAAGATCCCACATGCCGTGGAGCGGCTGGGCCCGTGAGCCATGGCTGCTGAGCCTGCGCGTCCGGAGCCTGTGCTCCGCAACGGGAGAGGCCACAACAACAGTGAGAGGCCCACATACCGCAAAAAAAGAAAAAAAAAAAAATCAGAGAGGAAAAAAGTCCCTATTTGTATTTTTTACTTCCTTTATTCCCAATGGCCTTGACATTATACAATACTACATGGTTTCTTTTAACATAAGACACAAATTAATAATTTGGTAATAAATATATCATTAAGGAATAAGTTACAAGTAAAATGGAATTTCGTTCTTAAAATGAAAAAAGATGTCAGGTTACATATTATTTTTATGGAAAAATAAAATAAATATACTTTAACTGAAATTTAAAACATACGCAAGAGTAAAAAGTTTATTACATTTTTTGCAAACAAGCCTAAATAGTAGAAAACTAAAAAGCAATACTTTGAAAAATATGACTTATTTCCAGGAAGATTCATACATATACCTATTTTTTCATTGTAAAATCCAACTCAAATTTGGAAAAGATGTCACTTGAAGCATATATTATATATTGAGTGCCTACTATGTACCTGGCTCTGTCCTATGTGCTAGGGATATAGCAGTGAATTTAAAAGTCTTTCCCTCATAGAGGGTGACTGGAAGAATTTCTGACAATGAACAAATAAATGATTCAAGTGATGATACATGCTATTAAAAACACTAAAACAGGGTAGGTGGAATAGGGAAATAAGAGAGGAGCTATTTTATAGGGTGGTCAGGAATAATCTTTATGGTAAGGCAATTCCAACAGACCTGAACAAATCACAAATTTAATGAGGAAGGGTACTCTCAGTAAAGGGATGAGCAAGTGCAAGAGCCCTGAGATAAGACGGTTATGATGTAGTTAAGCAAGAGGAAGGAAGCTAACGTGATTAAAGTGGACTGAGTCATGGAAAATGGTAGAAAATAAGGTTGGAAGCACCTAGGGTCCTGACTATGGTGAACCTTATAAGCAATGGCACAAAGTCTAGATTTTATTAGAATCCTTTGGAAGTAAGCAACATTTTACCTTTTAAAAAGATTACTCTGCCTTCTAGAGAATAAACTGTAGAGGGCAAGAGCAGAAGCACAGAAAGCAGTCAGGAGGCACCTGAAGTAGACCAGGAAAGGAAAAAGGATAGATGGATTCATGGTAGAGATGAAGGAGGTGAGAAGTGGTCAGTTTAGGTACATTTTGAAAGTACAGCCAACAGGATTTGCTGATCGATCGGAATGTGGATATAAAATGAGAGAGAGGGAAGAATTAATCTTAAGATACTGTCTTAAGCAATTAACTGAAAAATGGGGGTAATGCACTCACTGAGACAGGAAAGGCTGGGAGAGGAGTAGGTTTGGAGATGATAATCCAAAGTGCGGTTTGGATGTGTAACCTTTGTGATATCCATTAGATATCCGAGTTGAACTGTTGAGTGGGCCACTGGATATGTGAGTTGGGGGAATGGTAGGGAACTGGAGATATAATAAATCTGAGACTCATTAGAATGTAATGGCACTGGAATGAGAAAGGATACAGGGTACTCTGTAATATGATAACTTGACTGTGGCTTGTTTTCCTCTATGCCCAATTCCAAGTTCCTTAACTTTCTAAAGAGAAGCAGAGGCTGTGACCTGCAGGCTGCTAGATAAGTTTTATGACTCTAGTGAAGAACCGGTATGCAACTAAATTGCCCTGTGGGTGGCTAGCTGACTGAAAAGCAGCATCAGAGCCCCAGGCAACAACTAAGGGCTGTGGATTGCTGGATTGGCTTGGCTTTCAAGTATCTGAAGACCCCAGTTGTAAGATTATCTTTGAGCCCTCTGGATGTGCTGGATTTTAACAGGAGACAAGTGGGCTTTCCTAACTTTGGAAACTAGGGCAGTTCAAGTACATCAGAGAGCACTGGGCTTCCTTCAGGTATCTCTAGTGGGGCTGTCCTTCAACTTTAGGCACTATATCTATCTTGACCTGTGGCATTCCTGCTATTAAGGGCAGTTCAGCAACGAGACCTGATTTCCAATGAGCTATCACAGAAAAATAATATCATGTGAGAGGCCCAAACATTTGAAAAAGCAGAATTCAAGTGAATAATCAGAACACTTATCTAGCGAAAGAGAAGTGCTAGAAAAGATAAAAACCTACACAAAAATTGTTTCAGCACTTAAGTAAATTCTAATGCAACACACACACACACTTATACACAGATTCAAGATAGGAGAAGATGAAAAGGAAATCTGGTGAACAATATGTATGAATTTAATGGATGATATGTATTCTAAATAAGGACTCTAGAAGAAGAAGGGACACATTCTGAAAATCTGAATGTGCAAAATTGAAGGGAGGTAACAAAGGAGAGGGGATACTAAAATTATTCTAAAGCAGAATACCAAACAGATGATATTTAAAGCCAGGAGACTAAATGAGATCACTTAGGAAGAAGAGAAGAGAGCTACTGACTGAGCCCTGGAGCACTCCAACAATTAGAGGTCATGAAAGGGAGAAGGATCCAGCAAGAGAAACTGAGGACTGTCCAGTAGCGTAAAAAGACACAAGAAAAATGTGGTGACCTAGAAGCCAAGTTAAGAAATTGTTTTGAGAAGGAGAGAATGAACAACTATAACAAATGCTGCTGAGAAGTCTAGTGAAATGAGGTCTAAGAACTGATCATTTGATTCATAGCTCTGACCAGAGCAACTTTGATACAACAGTAGGGAACAAAAGCCCTACCTGAATGGGTTCAAGAGAGAATGGGAAGAGAGGAAGGGGAGAGAGTGAGTAGAGATTATTGTCTTAAGGAATTATCCTGTAAAGGGAGCAAAGAAATATGATAGTAGCCAGCAGGAAAACTAGGGTACAGAGAAGATTTTTTAATGATAGAAATATCTTATTGACTCTATGAGTACAACATCTGTGGATCAGGAACTTGGGAATCAAGTCAAGACAATAAATAAAACTGAGAAAGTAGCTATGCATGAAGATGATAACAGAAGTAGAAATGAATGAGATTCTCCTGTGTAAACTGTAAAAAGGAGGGAATTTTTTCATGGCTAGATGCTTGGGAAACATTCTTACTTCAAAAGCAAAGGGAAGGAACTAAAAGTATTCAAGGAGGTGGAGAAAAAGGAGCAGGGACTAAGAAGTCCAGGGGAAACACATCCATGACAGGGTAAATGGGTTAACAGTGTCTAACACCATGAAGATGTTGCAAAGGATGAGGGCTAAAAGGCCACCATACTAAGTTATCAGGAGCTCACTTGTAAGCTCATTTGCAATCCTCATTTGTTAAGAGGACTGTGGATAGTAAAAAGGGGAGGCAACAGATACAGAGTAATCAGAAAGGAATTTTGGTAGCAAAAAGAAAAGAAAAATTAAAAATAGGGCAGAAGCTATATAACATGTTGGAAACCTGAACAGTGGCCCTGGAGTCAACAGCGAGAAGGAAAACAAGAAAGATGACTGATGGAGACCATAATATAAAAAGGGAAAATATACCCAATCCAATTTCTCACTTCATAAAAATTTTACACCGCATTTGAATGAAACTAAAGTCTACTTTGTAAATGAAGGACTGCCCATAATTACTTTATATCCAAGGAAATATAAACAGCTTTTTCTCCCATTGGGAAATGGCAAATACAATTCGAATTATAGGGACTTTAACCTACAGCTAAAAAGAAAACTTCCTTCATTAAAGAATATTCATTGTATTTGCCAAACCTGGTTTGGTATGCCAACAGCTATGCAATTTTATCTGAATTTTACAAGCAGTTCAGTTTTCCATTTTTACAAAAAATAAATTATTCTTTGTTCCAAATTCATTGTTAATTGTTTAAATCATAATTTATCCAGCTTGGCTGCAGACATCAAAAAGCAACTTTTCATTTCACTGAGCTGTTAACAAAACCTTAAGGCCCCTTACATTAATCATCCACTTACAGTATCAAGGCATCCATACCTCTGGTGTTTGCAGCAGCTGTATCTATGATGCACATGCTCAGTGTTTGCTATTTTTAACCCAAATTCTTATACAGATAGAAAAGAGAAAACTGAACAGCATTATACTTTCCTGACAATCACTTTACATACCAGCTAAATTTCTAATCTAATACTCATAGAACTGAATAATTTATGTTTAACCTGATGCTTTTCTCCAATTTCTTTATATTAAAACACCACCTTTTCTATAATTAACACCCATATCTCTTTTGAATAAATCATGTCTGTAAAAAGAAAACAGAAAAATTGTCCAAGAGAATATTTTGATTACACTGAGAATTTAATGCTCTAACTCTGTTTTGAATCATAAGTACAGAATTCAGGACTCAGTACAAGAAAACAGGATTTGCTTAATCAATTACCATGCATCCTTTGGCCTCAGAAGTAGGCTATTACCTCAGGGAGAATACTGACCTTTAGGCTATTGGATTTTGCTAACTGTCCATTAGCAGGAATCAACAATTTAATATATATATATATGGTTGATAACATACTACCATACCACTCTTTAACTATGGTATATTTGACCAATGCTAACTTAAACATTACTTTAATAAATCCACCCACTCTCCCTTACAGACCAAGCTACAGGGACCATGAGTTCAGAGGACCAAGTCATAACATTTTTTCCAGCCACAGCAGTGTCTTAAAATACTTTACCCCGTAACTATCAAAGTTCAACGTGATAAAATGGCCTTTGTTTAGCTTTAATATTATTTATTTTTGGAATTGGAGATACATTATATGCACATGATTTAAGAGGTACAAAAGTGGAAAATCTTTCTTCAATCCCTATTCCTCAAGGGTGTCCCAGATGTTGGCTGCTCTGAAGGCAATAAAGGAACCAATTTCTTGGGTAGCCTTCTGGAAATAGTCTTTGTAAGCACAAGTTAATATATGTGTGGGTGTGTGTGCAGGTGTATATAAATATACATGTATATTTATATGTCACAAATAATAACATAAGATTTACACCTTTACTGATTTTGTGTAAAATCCCAAAAGTGCACAATATAATATTGTAATGTGATACTAACATGAACATGATAAAGAAAAGGAAAAAATTGAGGTTGAAAATTAGAAAAACATTCTTTGCTTTAGCAAATGGCAAGGAGATGTGGTCAGGACACCTTCTGCTTCAGCTCTCATCTAGCCTGACCTCTTCATGGTGTCTGGGATAGAACAACTACTTCCTGCAAAAGCTCTCCTCGGCCTCCCAGCCACTCCTGACTCTCTTCCTAGCTTTCATCTTCTGCCCCATTCCCTGCTGCCTTCTCTTCCACCCATCCTCTTTTTTTTTTTTTTTTTTTTGCGGTATGCAGGTCTCTCACTGTTGTGGCCTCTCCCATTGCAGAGCACAGGCTCCGGACGCGCAGGCTCAGCGGCCATGGCTCACGGGCCCAGCTGCTCCGCTGCATGTGGGATCCTCCCGGACCGGGGCACGAACCCCTGTCCCCTGCATCGGCAGGCGTACTCTCAACCACTGAGCCATGAGGGAAGCCCCACCATCCTCTTTAGTGTTCAATCTTTAGTCATTCTCTCCTTGTGCTCTACCTAAATCCCTAAAGCTATCATCCATTCTCATAGTTTTAAGTATCACACATACACAACTCCTAAACCTGTACCTAAGGCTTTTACAATATACTCCAGATAGATCCACATTTAAAACCTCTTTTTGGACTCTTTTCCCAGAATATCCTGAAGTTCTTATGACATACAATGCATGTTTATATTTGAAACTAAAGTTAATTAAGCCCCAGATTAAAAAGAAAAAGACAATCAAACCTCTGGAGGGTTTATTTAAACAACTGATTTGAGTCTGTGATTCTTACCCTTGAGTCAGAAATTTCTGTTAAAAATAAAAACTACAAAACAACAGTATTTATTTTGGTTGCATATCAAATCAGTCTGCTGCATTTCTGTAAAAGCTTAGAGCACTGCTCTTATTTGCAAGCATATAATTAAATATATCCTAGACCTCTATATCCAGCTTCTTAGTCTCATCTGTTTTATAAAATGACTAAGCCAAGTAAGCTGAGCTGTGATAAAATGAGGTAAGATAGTATTTTGTAAAGGGAATACCATAAAAACTTTACTGCTGTTATGATGGTGATGATAAGTTCTATTCAATAGGGACTTCCCTGGGGGCTCAGTGAGTTAAGACTCTGAGCTCCCAATGCAGGGGGCCCAGGTTTGATCCCAGGGAACTAGATCACACGTGCATGTTGCAACTAAGAGCTCACATGCTACAACTAAGGAGCTTGCAAGCCGCAACTAAGGAGCTTGCAAGCCACAGCTAAGGAGCCTGCCTGCTGCAACTAAGACCTGGCGGAACCAAATTAAAAAAAAAAAAAGAAAGAAAAAGTTCTGTTCAATAAAATCCAAATAGGGCTTCCCTGGTGGCGCAGTGGTTGAGGGCCCGCCTGCCAATGCAGGGGTTGCGGGTTCAAGCCCTGGTCCGGGAGGATCCCACATGTCGCGGAGCAGCTGGGCCCATGAGCCATGGCTGCTGAGCCTGCGTTCTGGAGCCCATGAGCCGCAGCTGCTGAGCCCGCATGCTACAACTGCTGAAGCCTGCACGCCTGGAACCTGTGCTCCGCAACAGGGGAGGTCACCATGGTGAGAGGCCCACGCACCGTAGCAAGGAGTGGCCCCTGCTCACTGCAGCTGGAGGGGGCCCATGAGCAGCAACGAAGACCCAACACAGCCAAAAAATAAATAAATAAACTTATTTAAAAAAATCCAAATAACTATCTTCACTGTCAGTAAGTAAATACTGGCAATGAATAAAGGGAAGATACAGAGGACAGCAGCTTCCAATTTAGCTGTTATTAATGGAAGGAAATTTGATCAACTTTAAAAACTGGTTTTATAAACACTGTTTCCATAAGGATGCAGTGCAAGAAAAGAAACAACTCAAAATGGCTTAAGCACTAAAGAGAAATAATATATCATATAATATATAGCAAGAAATCCAGGGTGGGATGGTTCCAGGTGATTAATTCAGTAGGTAACTCATGTCATCTTTCTACTATGTGATCCTAAGTTGCTCTAGACAACATATCCTTACCCACCAATGTTCAGAGGCACATGGAAGGTATACCCAAAGAATTCTAGAGTCTGTTGACAGGGAAGGAAAAGGAGAAGGACTTTACGTGAAGCAACCCACATCTGCTGCATATTTGAAAAACAAGTTAAAATAACATTTAGTGTTTTCTTTTGTGTTAGTTCTTTACCTATTATGAAACACTGGTCACATACAGGAAGGATATAAAAGCCTGGTAATAATTTCAAGGTACATAAGAGATGTGGGGTATTATAAACAAATCCTTGTGTATACCAAAAGACCAATGAAGTTTTAAAAAGAATTGCTTTTCCTGTTCACGAGTTTTTAAAAATTAAACTAGTCCCTAATGCATGATAATATTTTGAAAATATTATGCTTTGTTAGTCTGACTTCATTAGCACAAAATTACCCTATAACTTTTAAAGAGCAAAACAGGAAATAGTCTCTGCATCCTCCTAAATTGTTTTAAAAAAAGGTGTACCTCAGCTGTTTTGAGAGAATTATTATTGTTTTCAGGATGTATAATAATTCCCACTGGGCCATTATACCACATATTAGCTTCAACGCAATTATTTATTCTTGTTTATAAAACTGCAGGTCAAAACAGTTGATTATTCCTACAGTAATTAGTGGAGAATTTTTAGGGCTTAATTAGACAATAACATTCATTACACTATTTTGGAGTTAAAAACAAAAACATAGTTCATATAAAAAAGCAACTAAGAAGTAAGTCAGCTCTGCGTGATCTAGTCTAAAGAGACTTTATAAGTAATAAAAATGATTTACAGTATTAGAATTCCTTAATAAAGACATGTGCACCACTGATACTTAAATGTTGCTAGGTAGATGGAGGAATAAGTTAAATAGTTTTATTACAAACTGAGAGCTCTCTCAGAATATGGTAGGACAATAACCTTTTGTTTACAAATTCCTTTTAGCCTAGTTTTTGGACTTAATTGAATTATACGTTAATAAAACCTGAGCACTTCTATTATAGTCTCTATCTTGTGGAGATGTGAGGGTGAATTAAGGCAAGTATATATCAAAAATTATTTTCAGTTTCAATAACCACCAAGCACACAATATTCATTTGGTCATTCACCAAGTATTCCTTTGAGCACCAGGCATAGTGCTAGGCCCTTAGTCTGAGCAGGACACAAACATATAAGCCATAAGTGTACTAAGTGTTACTAATGTTATGCACCCTTTCGGGGTAAAGACTGTAAGGCAAAAATAGGGGATTAGTCACTTCTATCCAAATGTTCAATAAAGGTTACATTGAGAGGGACTTCCCTGGCGGTCCAGTGGTTAAGACTCTGAGCTTCCACTGCAGGAGACATGGGTTTGATCCCTGGTTGGGGAACTAAGATCCCACGTGCTGTGCAGCACAGCTGAAGAAATGAAAGGTTTAAAACATTGGCTGGGTTCAGACTTCTCTGCTGGCGCAGTGGTTAAGGATCCGCCTGCCAATGTAGGAGACACGGGTTCAATCACTGGTTTGGGAAGATCCCACATGCCACAGAGCAAGTACGCCTGTGCGCCACAACTACTAAGCCTGCGCTCTAGAATCCACGTGCCGTAACTACTGAGTGCACACACCACAACTACTGAAGCCTTCACGCTCTAGGGCCTGCATGCCGCAACTACTGAAGCATGCGTGCCTAGAGCCCATGCTGTGCAACAAGAGAAGCCAGCGAAATGAGAAGCCCATGCACTGCAATAAAGAGTAGTCCCCACTCGCCACAACTAGAGTAAGCCTGAGTGCAGCACTGAAGACCCAACGCAGCCATTCATAAATACATAAATAAATAAATTAAATTAAATTAAAGTCATGTTTAAAAAAAGATATTGGCTGGGTTCAAAATGAATGCCTCAGGCAGGTCCTCATATCTGAGTAATCATCAAACTCATTTCAAAAGAAAATATTCTCTGAAAAACTTACTGTTAATTAAGAATTTTTTATTTCAAATAAGAACAAACTCAAAACTAGGTACAAATTCCTTATACTTACAGAGTTTAGAAAGTATTTTTAAAATGAGAACACTTTTACAAAATGAAGAATAAACCACAAAATAAAAATAATTCTATTTAGCAATATTAATTTAATATGATAGAGGGTGTCATTTTGCAGAAACTGAATTGATGCTTTGGGGTTTTACGGTGAAAAGAAATAGCTTTCTATCTACTTAATATATAAACTGTATCTATATCCTGTATTTACTTTTTTTTTTTTTTTTTTTTTTGCAGTATGCGGGCCTCTCACCGTTGTGGCCCTCCCGTTGCGGAGCACAGGCTCCAGACGCGCAGATCTCAGCAGCCATGGCTCACGGGCCCAGCCGCTCCGTGGCATGTGGGATCTTCCCGGACCAGGGCACGAACCTGTGTCCCCTGCATCGGCAGGCGGACTCTCAACCACTGCACCACTAGGGAAGCCCCTGTATTTACTTTTTTAATGAGAGAGAATTTACAGCTGCACAAAGTATAAACCCAAATAGTAATAACCAAAATAGATAGGCCTATTTTCCCCCTCACTCCATCCCTCCTGCCACTGAACAGGAAGCTTGGAGTTAGTAGTCCATGTGGAGCAGCAGCCAAGATGTCAGAGCCACACCTCTACAATTTTCTTGTTCTTTCTTCCTGGCAGGTCAAAAGATAGCTGTGACAGTTCCAGGTTTAGCATCATTAATTGATGCAGGAAGAAAGGAAGAGGACAAAACGGTACGTGCCAACTGGGTTGACCCTATTTTAACAGGTTTTCCCAGAATCCCTATTCAGCAACTTCTACTAATGTCTCATTGGCTACACTGTGTCACATAACTACTCCTAGTTGAAATGGAGCTTAGAAAAGTGGGGTTTTAGCTGGTCATTTAGGACCCCACCCAGGGTTGGGTTGTGTCAGTGAGGGAAAAAGGGAATAAGGGTTTTGGGGAAAGTAACATCAGGCTCTGCCACAAATTCCAAGGCCAAGTTTAAGAAGTGATTTGGAAACCCTGTAGACACCTCAATCACATAAAGATCAAGCCAACTCTGAGGTGTTATGGAAATCTGTATCAAACAGGTATATAACTATGACTATAATTAAGAGGAGAAAAATTCTTCATTTCATATGGACTATCATGGTTACTGATATGTTAAAGTTCAGAAGCTAAAAAAATCAATCAGTTCCATCATGAGTATGATGTTCTGCATGCATGTACCCCTATGTGCCAGGTGATATCTCAATTATTTTCTTTTCTCTATTCCAACTGTTGTAAAAACTTTTATTCATTCAGCATTCCATAATAAAAAGTATTTGGTGTGGGTGTGTGTGGGAGGAGAGATGCCTCATACAACCCTAAATGCAAAACAGAGTACCAAGTATATAAATGCCTGATTTTAAACTAGTTATTCAGATAATCCAGAATATTCTTATAGTACTGTTCTTTGGATTATACTCTAAAGGAAAACTCAGCACTTAACAAAGAGAATTCTCACTCCCTTAAAACAAGAGTTTGCATATTACAGTCCATATGTCAAATCTGGCCTATCAATTTTTTTTTTGAAAATAAAATTTTATTGGAACACAGTCCTGCTCATTCATTTAATATTATCAATAGTTGCTTGTGCAACAAAAACAAAAGTGGGTACTAGTGACAGAGACTATATGACACACAAGGTCTAAAGTATTTATTATCTGGCCCTTTATAGAAAAAGTTTGCGAATATCTATCTTAGAATACATCCATGGTGACCTGAAGGAAGTTTCTGGTACAGTGCCAATGGGCTATGAATTTAGCTTGATACATAAAACCCTTCTATTAAGACTGGATGAAGAAACAAAATGTGGATTTATCAGAAGAGTGAACACACAGAGCACATACCAATAGATGTAAATTTTATCAGGAATAAATTCAAAGCACTATACTTGAGTGTAAAAATAGAATTGTTATAAATTCAGAATTGAGGAACTACAAAATAATAGTAGAAAAAAGAAATCAGGGACTTCCCTGGTGGTGCAGTGGTTAAGAATCCACCTGCCAATGCAGGGGACACGGGTTCGAGCCCTGGTCCAGGTAGATCCCACATGCCGTGGAGCAACTAAGCCCACGCGCCACAACTACTAAGCCTGCGCTCTAGAGCCCGCGAGCCACAACTACTGAGCCCGCACACCACAACTACTGAAGCCCATGTGCTTTAGAGCCCGTGCGCCACAACTACTGAGCCCATGTGCTACAACTACTGAAGCCCACATGCCTAGAGCCTGTGCTCTGCAAGAAGAGAAGCCACCGCAATGAGAAGCCCGCGCACCGCAACGAATAGTAGCCCCAACTCGCTGCAACTAGTGCAAGCCAGTGTGTAGCAATGAAGACCGAAAGCAGCCAAAAAAATAAATAGAAAAAAGAAAGATAAAGAAAAGAAATCAGACCCCATATATAGAAACGGCTACAATGTTACAGAGATAACCCATTAGAGAAAAGTTGTCTCAAACTGAAGAGAGTCTTCCACTTCACTCCCTCTGACCAAATACTGAGATCTTTCTCTTTCAAAAGCATATTATCAGCATTCTTTATAAATAACACTCAACTCAATTATAAGTGAACATCACAGAATATTAAGCAAAATAACATTTTTATAACATTTTGACATCATCATCATCTTGTGACTTAAAGTGCCTAAAAAAATCTGCTAATCTTGTATGCTTTTAAGAGCATAAATTGAAAGACTATAAAAAGCCAATCTAGGAATTGAGGTGTGATAGTCAAACAACTACAGTTTATATGTCTTCACTCTCATTCCTTCCTACTCTAAACCCTAAGTCTGTGGTCTTCTTTCCCATAACATGGTATGTGTTTTTAAAATCTGTGAATTTTAGTTGATGGCATACTTAATATGTCATGTGTTGAATGCACCGTAAAGATCTAATGCTGTCTGAGGTTGTTGTTTAAAAATACCATATTACTAACAAACAATCCAATCCAAAAAATGGGCGGAAGACCTAAATAGACATTTCTCCAAAGAATACATACAGATGGCCAACAAACACATGAAATGATGCTCAACATCACTAATTACTAGAGAAATGCAAATCAAAACTAAAATGAGGTATCACCTCGCACCAGTCAGAATGGCCATCATCAAAAAATCTATAAACAATAAATGCTGGAGAGGGTGTGAAGAAAAGGGAACCCTCTTACACTGTTGGTGGGAATATAAATGGACACAGCCACTATGGAGAACAGTATGGAGGTTCCTTAAAAAGCTAAAAATAGAACTACCATATGACCCAGCAATCCTACTCCTGGGCATATACCTGGAGAAAACCATAATTCAAAAAGATACATGCACCCCAATGTTCACTGCAGCACTACTTACAATAGCCAGGACATGGAAGGAAACTAAATGTCCACCAACAGAGGAATGGATAAAGATGTGGTACATATATAAAATGGAATATTACTCAGCCATAAAAAGGAATGAAATTGCGCCATCTGCAGAGATGTGGATGGACCCAGAGACTGTCATACGGAGTGAAGTAAGTCAGAAAGAGAAAAACAAATATTGTATAATATCGCTTTTATGTGCAATCTAGATAAATGATACAGATGAACTTATATGAAAAGGAGAAACAGAGACACAGATGTAGAGAACAAATGTATGGATACCAAAGAGGGGTGGGTGGGTGAGATGAATTGGGAGATTGGGATTGACATATAATCACTGCTATGTATAAAACAGATAACTAATGAGAACCTACTGTACAGCACAGGGAACTCTACTCAGCTCCCTGTGGTGACCTAAATGGGAAGGAGTTCCAAAAAAGAGGGGATATACGTATATGTATAACTGATTTGCTTTGCTGTACAGCATAAACTAACACAACATTGTAAAGCAAATATACTCCAATAAAAATTAATTTAAAAAAATACTTAGGACAGTAGTAGTCACAGGGAAAATTGAATAAAATGTAGATTCCCATGTTGGACCCCACCCCTTCCCCCCAAAGAGTCTTATTCAGTATATCTGGAACAGGAATATGTATTCTTAGTAAGCTTCCAGGCAATTTTGATGCACTGGTAAGAGGCAACTCTTGGAAAAATGTTGTGCTGGGTTAAACATAACTGTTGTCAGAAACAGAGTTACAGATGTAGAAAACAAACTTATGGTTACCAGCAGGTAAAGGGGGGAGGGATAAAGTGGAAGACTGGGATTGACATATACACACTGCTATATATACAACAGATGACTAATAAGAACCTAGTGTATAGCACAGGGTACTCTATTCAATACTCTGTAATGGGCTATGGGAAAAGGATCTAAAAAAGAGTGGATATACGTTTATGTATAGCTGATTCCCCTTGCTGTACACCTGAAACTAACACAACATTGTAAATCAACTATACTTCAATAAAATTTTTTTTAAAGAAAAAGAAAGAAAATTTTCAGCTGAATCCTCAGAGAAGTAGTGGTGATCATGTGTGTAGATCAATTCTCTGCTGAGTTCAGCTCTGGGGCAAGAGACAGACCAGGCTCAAAGGAAAGGTGAAGTGAATGGAAAGCATATATACAATATAATCTAGAAGGGTAGGAAAGGTACCATAAAGAATATGTCTTGACCACAGATGCCACAATTTCAATTTCTTGAACTTTACCAGAAAGCAACAACTCCTTGAAACCAAAATGTTCCATATATAAATCAACAAGAGAAAGAGAAATTCACCTTCTCAAGTATAGTAAACCAACACGTATTAAAGGATTTGGCAAGAGATCTCACCCAGTGAAGTGTAAGGTTAGAGACCAAGGATGTAGGGATTCCTCCACTGACTGAATGGACTTAAGCAAGACCAAACGCAGAGGGTTTTCTCCACCTTCCCCTTTCCCTTAAGTATCACCGAGTCTTTTTTTTTTTTTTTTTGGTGGTACGCGGGCCTCTCACTGTTGTGGCCTCTCCCGTTGCGGAGCACAGGCTCCAGACGCGCAGGCTCAGCAGTCATGGCTCACGGGCCTAGCCGCTCCGCTGCATGTGGGATCTTCCCGGACTGGCGCACGAACCCGTGTCCCCTGCATCGGCAGGCGGACTCTCAACCACTGCGCCGCCAGGGAAGCCCTCACCGAGTCTTTTGTGTGCAGTGTGGTGATAACGAGCAAAGGTTCTACTCTAGGGACTGGTAATTAGTTGTTTTTCTAAACTTATTAGGTGGACATTTAGGACTACAATAATCTGTGAGACTGCTGAATCAGTTGTTTCCAAACCAAACAAAAATTGACTACAGAATATTGCCTTTGAATTAGTAAATGGAAACACAATAACTGCTCTGGGAGCCCAGCTGTACTGAAGACTGGAATCCAGTTACACTCAATAATGGAGAACCTCTCCATCTAAGGATGAGCAGCATGAACACTGAAGGGCAGGGTGGGCAGGGGACAGTCCAAGAGATGCACAGTGTCAGGGGATTTGCTCTAATAGGGGCCACTGTGAAATAACAAGTTATTATTGTGAAAAAAAAAAGAAAGAAAATTGTCAATATATTCAAAAAGAAATAAAAATACCACATTTCTTTTTCCAGCTTTTTGAGGTATGGTTTATAAGTAAAAATTACATGCTTAAGATATACAATACGATATTTTGATATACGTATAACGTCACAATCAAGTTAATTAACATATCTATCACCTCCCACAGTTGCCATTTTTTGTGTGTATGTGGTGAGAACACTTGAGATCTACTCTCTTAGCAAATTTCAAGTATATATTAACTACAGTCACCATGGTGTATATTAGGCATCCATAACCTACTCATCTTTTAACTGAAAGTTTGTACCCTTTGACTACTATCTCCCCTCTCCCCCCACTCCCTAGCCCTTGGTAATCACCATTCTATTCTCTTTTATTATGACTTTGACTCTTGCATTTTTTGGATTCCACATATGAAATATGCAGTATTTGTCTTTTTGTGTCTAGCTTATTTTACTTAGCATAATGTCCTTCATGTCTGTCTATGTTGTCATAAGTGGCAAGACTAACTGCCTTTTTAAAGCTGAATTATATTCCATTATATATAGAAATAATATTTTCTTTATCCATTCATCCATCAATGGATGGCTATCTTATCTTGGTTAGTGTGAATAATGCTGCAATAAAGATGGGAGTGCAAATATCTCTTCCAGATAGTGATTTCATTTCCTTTGGATATATACCCAGAAGTGGATAGCTGGATCATATGGTAGGTCTATTTTTAATTTTTTGAGAAACCTCCATACTATTTCCCATAATGGGTGTATCAATTTACACTGCTACTAATAGTGCACAAGTGTTCCCTTTTCTCCACATCCTTACCAACACTTGTTATCTTTTGACATTTTGATAACAGCAGTCCTAAAAGGTGTGAGGTGATATCTCATTGTGAGTTTTATTTGTATTTCCCTGAAGATTAGTGAAGTTGAGCACCTTCTCATATACCTGTTGGCTATTTGTATGTCTTCTTTGGGAAAATGTCTATTACAGTCCTTTGCCCATTGTTGGATCATGTTATTTGTTTTTTTGCTATTGAGTTGTTTGTGTTTCTTATATATTTTGGATATTAACCCCTTAATGGGTATATGGTTTGCAAATATTTTCTTCCGTTTCATAGTTTGCCTTTTCATTTTGATGATGGTTTCCTTTGCTGTGCAAAACTTTTTAGTTTGATGTAGTTCCACTTATTTATTTTTGCTTTTGTTGTTAAATCCAAAATAAATCATTGCCTTGACCAATGTCCAGCAGCTTATCCCCTATGTTTTCTTCTAGGAGTGTTAGTTTCAGATCTTATGATTAAGTCTTTAATTCATTTTCAGTTGATTTTTGTATATGGTGTAAGTTAAGGATCCAATTTCATTCTTTTGCATGTGGACATCCAGTTTTCCCAACATCACTTACTGAAGAGACTATCTTTTCCCCACTGTATATTCTTGGCACCTCTGTTGAAGATTAGTTGATTAGTTGAATGCATATGCATGGCTTTATTTCTGGACTCTCTATTCTGTTCCATTGGACTATATGTATGTTTTTATGCCAGCATCATACTTTAATTATTATAGCTTTGTAACACATAATTGACCCTTAAACAACACAGGTTCGAAATGCACAGGTCCACTTACACATGGGCTTTTTTCAATAGTAAATACTCCAGTACTACACAATTCCAGGTTGGCTGAATCCACAAATGTGGAGGAACAGTGGATGTGGAGGGCAAACTATGAGTTACAAGAATTTTCGACTGTGTGCCCTAACCCCTGCATTGTTTGAGGGTCAACTGTAATTTGAAATCAGTAAGTGTGATTCCTCCAGCTTTATTCTTCTTTCTCAAGATTACTTTGGCTATTCAAGTTCTTTTGTGGTTCCATATGAATTTTAGGATTGTTTTTTCTAATCCTGTGAAAAATGCCATTGGAATATTGATACAGATTTCATTTAATCAGTAGATTGCTTTCAGTAGTATGGACATTTTAACAATTTTTCCAATCCATGAACACAGGATATATTTCCACTTATTTGTGTCTTCTTTAGTTTCTTTCATCAATATTTTATAGTTTTCAGTGTGTAGATCTTTCACCTCCTTGTTTAAATTTATTCCTAAATATTTTATACTTTTTGATGCGATTGTAAATGGGATTTTATCTTTCTGAAAGTTTGTTGGCAGTATAGAAACACAATGGCATTTTGTACACTGATTTTGTATCCTACAACTTTACCAACTTTGTTTCCTTATTTTAACAATTTTATGGTGTAGTCCCTAGGGTTTTTTATACATAAGATCATGTCATCTACATTTCACGTCACCTACATGTCAGAGCATTTTACTTCTTCCTTTTGCATTTGGGTGCCGCTTCCTTCCTTCTTTTTTTTTTTTTTTTTTTTTGTCTAACTGCTCTGGCTAGGACTTCCAGTACTATGCTGAGTAGACGTGGCAAGAGTAAAAACACTACATTTCCGATCTATATGCATAAATATTTATAGCTCTCTAGAGGGTGTAGAAAAAAAATGATTCCAGTGATTACTTCTGAGAAGACGAAATGGGGGCTTGGGAGGCTCAGAGAGCAGGTAAAAGAGAGAGGAAAAACTTTACACTGTATATTATATTGTGCCTTTTTAGTGTTGTTCCATGTACATGTATTACCATATTACCATTAAAGTAAATAAATAAAAATTTTTAAAAACCCTTATCTTTTCCAGAATCATCTTCAAAACTAGGCATAGGCCCTTCTCAAATCAAAGAGGTTTCCTCTGGAAATGCAACAACCAACCAATGCAACTGTAACAAGCAGAAGACTCAATAAGTACACCCAATACCTTAGCTCGTTTTCACCACTTTAGAGGAAATACCGTAATTGGTAGGTTAGGTCCATGAAAGTCAGTCATTTTAGGTTAAAAAAAAAATCAAAGAAGAAATGATCAGTAAAGGACATGACAAATTAAGAGATTATTTTCTTTTTAAAAAGAAGAGAAGGGGTTTCCCTGGTGGCGTAGTGGTTAAGCATCTGCCTGCCAATGCAGGGGACAAGAGTTCGAGCCCTGGTCCGGGAGGATCCCACATGACGCGGAGCAACGAAGCCCATGCGCCACAACTACCAAGCCTGCACTCTAGAGCCCAGGAGCCACAACTATTGAGCCCACGTACCACAACTACTGAAGCCCACACGCCTAGAGCCCACACTCTGCAAAAAAGAGAAGCCACCGCAATAAGAAGCCTGCGCACCGCAGCGAAGAGTAGTCCCCGCTCACCGCAACTAGAGAAAGCCCATGTGCAGCAACGAAGACCCAACGCAGCCATAAATAAATAAATAAATAAATAAATTTTAAAAAAGAAGAAGAATACAGGTAAAAGGATGCAATGAAATACAAAGAACAGAATTTGATACCCTTAACAGCAGAAAACAAGAATCAGAAACCAAGAGATGAAATTAAGAATAAGCATATAAAATGTGGAGGGCAAAAGGCCGTGATGCTTAATGGTGCAGCTCTCAAAAGATACCACGAGTATTTATGTGCAAGATATGAAAAAATAGCTACTTCTGCTACATGGGAAAACAAAGACCCTAAGTATAAATGTCTCCTCCTCTCTCTCTCTCTCCCTCTCTCTCTCTCTCTCTCTCTCTCTCTCTCTCTCGTTTTTTTTTTTTTTTTTTTTTTTGTGGGAGGGCAGATACCATTAAATGGTAACTTCAGTATCACTTTTCATCTAGGGCTGTAAAGCTACAGAATATCATATTGAAAGGATAGCAACCAGCACATTGCAAGAGTGCAGCAGGGAATAGGCAAGGGAAGCCCACAATAGCCCACATGTAATCACAGTTACTAATGAAAAACGTGATGATTTTAAGGGTTTCATCTTCAAGGAATTCATGGAAAAGACTCTAACAAGTACAGGTTTCTGGTAACTGACTATACCGCTGAACTGAATGAATAAGCATTTTCAGAACTCTAATGGAAAACTGATGAATTCATAAAAGTGCTAACAAAAGACCAAGATGAAAACAAATTAATTACATGGGACTGAGTGAACTGATGAGGATGATTATAATTTTTGTGACTTTCTGTTTGAATAATAATAAAAAAATCCCACAAGGACTCAGAGGCAAAAAATATACAAATCAATTTTCAGTGCAAAGTAAAGGAACTGTTACAGTGGAGGATTCCTGGACTGAATGTCAATATTATGACATAGTATGAGTGTGTTTCGTGTTTGGTAATTGCAATCATTGTTGCTTTTGTTGTGGTCATTCATTTACAATGCTTGGGGTCAGTTTATCTCTTGTAAAAATAAAATACAGTGTGTGTGTGTGAAAAAAAAAAGTCAGAGTAGCATTGGGTTCTTGGCTGAAGAAATTAAGAAGGATCTCTGATTAAAGAGAAGTTTTAAGAAGGAACAGAGCTACATGAGTATGTTCAAATGTCATCTTTAAACTAGAAATCATTCTTATTTCTTCGTCAGAGTAAACCTATTTTAAAATGACAATAAACAGATTTTCTTTAGAAGACATAAACCCACAGGACAGAAGGAGAAATAGCAAGCAAATTTTGGAAGGTGGAAAGCAGATGAACAACTGAAAAGTGTCTTAGCAGATCTGACAAGTGGACCCCTACTTCAGCAGAGCATAAAGCTGAAAAGCAACTTGATTAGCACTGAAGAACCCCCAAAGAGCTCAGAGTGGCAGAACAAGGTAATTCTGCAAGTAGGGTGAATATAGGGAAGAAAACAGGATGATTGGTCACAAGTTTATTAAACAATTAAACTCCCAGATCCCCTACGTGATACAATGTCCTCCCACACTCTATCAAAACTCTGAGTTTATCTGACACAATGTCCTCCCACACTCTATCAAAACTCTGAGTTTATCCTCTGGAGAGGGTGAAACAGAGTGTATCATTAAAAAGATATAGATCACTAGACATTTAAGGATAGCTAATAATATGAAAGACAGGATTCAAAACACAAAAAGAAAGCAAATTTAAGGAAACAGTGACTATTTAAAAAGAAAAAGACTCAAGAAAAGTCATCATTAATATCCTCGGAGAAGAGATCTCACCCATGAATCAAGAACAGAATGCTAGTGGGGGAGTGGGGGAGAATGCTAGTAAGAAAAAGTACTCTGAGGACTTCCCTGGTGGCGCAGTGGTTAAAGCACCCGCCTGCCAATGCAGGGGACACAGGTTCGAGCCCTAGTCCGGAAAGATCCCACATGCCGCAAAAGCAAGTAAGCCCGTGCGCCTCAACTACTGAGCCTGCGCTCTAGAGCCCGCGAGCCACAACTACTGAGCCAGTGTGCCTAGAGCCCATGCTCTGCAACAAGAGAAGCCACTGCAATGAGAAGCCCGTGCACCATAACAAAGAGTAGCTCTCGCTCGCCACAACTAGAGAAAGCCCACGCGCAACAACAAAGACCCAATGCAGCCAAAAATAAATAAATTTATTTATTAAAAAAAAATACTCAGAGAACAAAAAAGGGGTGTTAGGAATTAAAAACATAATAACAGAGACTTCCCTGGTGGCACAGTTGTTAAGAATCTGCCTGTCAGTGCAGGGGACACAGGTTCGAGCCCTGCTCTGGGAAGACCCCACATGCCGCAGAGCGGCTAAGCCTGTGTGCCACAACTACTAAGCCCGCGTGCCACAACTACTGAAGCCCACGTGCCCAGAGCCTTGCTCCGCAACAAGAGAAGCCACCGCAAGGAGAAGCCTGTGCACCACAACGAAGGGTAACCTCCGCTCACCGCAACTAGAGAAAGTCTGCACGCAGCAACAAAGACCCAACGCAGCCAAAAATAAAATAAATATTTTATTTTATTATTATTATTATTTTTTGCGGTACGCGGGCCTCTCACTGTTGTGGCCTCTCCCCTTGCGGAGCACAGGCTCCAGACGCGCAGGCTCAGCGGCCATGGCTCACGGGCCCAGCCGCTCCGCGGCATGTGGGATCTTCCCGGACCGGGGCACAAACCCGTGTCCCCTGCATCGGCAGGCTGACTCCCAACCACTGTGCCACCAGGGAAGCCCAAAATAAATATTTTTTAAAAGACTTTAAAAAAATGACAATAACAGAGATTAAAAGCTCAACAGAAGAACTAGAAGACAAAGTTAAGGAAAATTCTCACAAAGGAGGGCAAAAGGACAATGGATCGATAAACAGGAAAGAAGAGATAAAAACATTAGAAAACCAACTCAAGACATCCAATATCTGAATAATGTGGGGGAAAAAAGCAAGGAAAAAACTGAAAAGAAAAAAGAAAAATATAATGTGGAGAAAACCAGAAGAATATAAATAATGTTAATATTAATAATTCTTTTAAAATTTCCCAACTTAAGGAAATGAGCTTCCATATTGAACTGGCCCAGCCAGTGCCTAGCAGAAAGTATGAAAATGACCCAATAGATAATGTCTAAAACTGGAAAATAAAATGCCCATCGACAGATGAATGGATAAGGAAGATGTGGTACATATATACAGTGGAATTATACTCAGCCATAAAAAGGAACGAAATTGGGTCATTTGTGGAGACACGGATGGATCTAGAGACTGTCATACGGAGTGAAGTAAGTCAGAAAGAGAAAAACAAATATCGTATATTAACGCATATATGTGGAACCTAGAAAAATGGTACAGATGAACTGGTTTGCAGGGCAGAAGTTGAGACACAGATGTGGAGAACAAACATATGGACACCAAGGAGGTAAAGCCGCTGCGGGGTGGGGGGGGTGGTGTGATGAATTGGGAGGTTGGGATTGACATGTATACACTGATGGGTATAAAATTGATGACTAATAAGAACCTACTGTATTAAAAAAAGAGAGAAAACCTATTTATTAGGTTTATAGACGTGTGCAATTAAAAAAAAACAACACTACTGTTACCTTGAAAAAAAAAAGACTATATATACATTTTCCTGTAAGCACAGCTTTAGTTACATCCAAGTTTTGGTAATAATATTTTTATTATCATTCAGTTCAAATTATTTTCTAACTCCAATTGTGATTTGTTTTTTGGGGGGTTACTTAGAAGTAGTGTTTTTCATAACTTCTAGTTACTTTTTTGTTACTGATTTGTAGCTTAACTACAAGTCAAGAAACACACTTTGTATAATTTTAATACTTTGAAATTTATTAAAATTTGCCTTATAGCACAATGTGGTCAGTTTTTAAAATGTTCCAGGTGTGCTTGAAAATAATTTGTAATTTAAAGTTTTGGACTGTAGTGACTATATATCTGCTTGTTGAATCAAATTTGCTACTCCCGTTATTTAAGTTTTTTATATCCTTACTAATTTTTTGGGGGGGGCGGGGTCTACTGGTTCTGAAGGAGGTATCCTCTGTCAGTGAATGACAGCAGTATGTTAAATCTCCCATTATGACAGTGAATTTGTCTATTTTTTCCTTGTAGCTCTGTGGCTCTATATAATTTGAAGTTAAGTGCAAACATATTAAAACTTCCTGGTAAATTGGACTTGTTGGGGAAAAAAAAAGTTGCAACATAAGCACATTATTTACAGATATGGTGTAAACAACCAAAGACTGAAAGAATTGAAACTGACAGCACTGGGGAATTGCAAACTGTTGAGTGGAAGGCCGGGGGATATCAGGATATGGCTATTTTTCATAAGGAGCCTTATAGAGCTACTGATTCTTTAAACTACGTACACAGAAAACTTTGATAGAATTCAAAATTAAATCAAGATCTTTCCAGTGGGTAAAAACAAACAAGTTACAATGCAATTAACCAGAAAGATTCATTTCTTGATCAAAAGAACCATGGTTCCTTAATGACATGAATATCACCAGAACTATGCTTTTTCACTATGTTGAATTCAAGTAACCTGCTTTAAGGACACTAATGAACAATTATTCCAGAGCTCGATTTAATTCAGTTCAACAAATATTTATTGAGCTCCAAAAAGTGATAAGCTCTGAATATAAAAAGACAAAGATGTCCCAAGATGGAAAAGTCTAGAGCTTATAGTCCAAATTAAAATGTGTGAACATTTATTCAAATAAATGAGGGGCTGTCATATAAAATAGGAAGCAATCTTATTCTAGAGGGCATACACAGAACCAGGGGGAAGAAGCTACAGATAGAAAATTTTCAGCTCAATACAATTTTTCCCATAATAAGAATAAACCAATTTCACGACTTACTATAGAGCTATAATGATCAAAACAATGTGGCATTTGCATAGTGATATATATGAATATATATATGAATCAACAGAACACAACGGAGTCGAGAAATAAGCCCACACATACACAGTTAATTGATTTTCAACAAAGGTATCGTGG
Source organism: Mesoplodon densirostris (assembly GCF_025265405.1). Taxonomy (NCBI): domain Eukaryota; kingdom Metazoa; phylum Chordata; class Mammalia; order Artiodactyla; family Ziphiidae; genus Mesoplodon; species Mesoplodon densirostris. Next base: position 56,794,165 of record NC_082668.1, read on the forward strand.
GGAAAGAAAATTTGTCTTTTCAACAAATGGTGCTAGAATAATTGTACATGCATATGCAAAAGCAAAACAAAACCCTCAACCTATATCTCACACTATATACAAAAATGAAGTTGAAATGGATTATAGAACTATATGTAAGAGCTAAAAGTATTAAATTTGTGGAAGAAAACATAGGAAAAAATATCTTTGTGACCTTGGATTGGACTTTTTCTTAGATTAGACCAAAAAAAGCACAAAGGACTGAAAAATTGATAAATTGGACTTCATCAAAATTAATATCTGTTCTTCAAAAGACAAAGCTAAGACCAGCCACAGGCTAGGAGAATATGTAACAGCTAACAAAAGACTTGTATCCAGAATATATAAGTAACACTTATAATTCAATAAGAAGAAGATAATCCAATTTTTAAATGGGCAAACGATTTGAAAAGACACTTCATCAACAAAAATATACAGATGGCCAGTAGCACACAAAAATGTGCTCAACATCATTAGTCATATGAAAACTGCAAACTAAAACCACAATAAGATATCATTACACACCTACTGAAATGGCTAAAATTAAAAAGATGTATAATGCCAAATGTTGGCAAGGATGCAGTGACTGGAACTCTCATATATTTGCTGCTGGCAATGGAAAATATACATCCACTTTAAAAACAGTGCATTAGTCTCTTATAAAGTCAAACCTATATTTACCACATGTCCCAGCAATCCCACTCCTAAGTATTTATACAAAAAATAAAAACATACCCCACTCAAACACCAGCATGTGAATGTTTAGGGTAGCTTTAGCCATAAATGAAAAACTGTAAACAATCCAAAATGCCCATCAACAGGTAAATGGCTAAACAAATTTTGGTATACCCAATCAATGGAATATTACTCATCAACCCCCCCCCACACACACAAAACAGGAAAGAAACATTCAACAAATGAATCAATCTCAAAAGTATTATGTTAGTGAAAGAAGCCAGACATAAAATGCTACATACTGGCTGATTCCATTTATATGGAAATCTAGAAAACACAAACTATAGGGACAGAAATCAGGTCAGTTGTTGCCAGGAGTTAGAGGTTGAGGGAGGGGATTGATTACAAAGCAGCGCAAGGGAACTTACTACAGTGATGGAAGTCTTCTCCATCTTAATTTTGGTGGTGATTACACAATTGCATAAATTTGTCTTAACACATATAACTGTACACTTTAAAAGGGTGAATTTTATTATATGTAAGTTATACTTCAATTAACCTATCTTTTAAAAGTATTGCAATAAATAAATACTGTACTAGAGATAAAGATGTCAGTGTGATTCAAATTATTGAGATTATTTATAAAGCTAAAAAAAGTCCCCAATGTTCACCGCAGCACTATTTACAATGGCCAGGACATGGAAACAACATAAATGTCTATCGGCAGATGAACGGATAAAGAAGATGTGGTACATATATCTCTATATAATGGAATATTACTCAGCCATAAAAAGAAATGAAATTGGGTCATTTGTAGAGATGTGGATGGACCTACAGTCTGTCATACAGAGTGAAGTAAGTCAGAAAGAGAAAAACAAATATCGTATATTAATGCATATATGTGGAGTCTAGAAAAATGGTACAGATGCACCTATTTGCAGGGCAGGAATAGAAAGGCAGACGTAGAGAATGGACGTGTGGACACAGGGTGGGATGAATTGAGAGATTAGGTTTGACATAAATACACTACCATGTGTAAAATATATAGCTAGAAGAACCTGCTATATAGCACAGGGAGCTCAGCTCAGTGCTCTGTGTTGACCTAGATGGGTGCAATGTATGGACACCAAGGGGGGAAAGTGGCGGGGGTGGTGGTGGGATGAATTGAGAGATTGGGATTGACATATATACACTAATATGTATAAAATAGATAACTAATAAAAATAAATATTCACTCAAATATATGAAACATTATATGAAAATGGGGATTTTTAGTGCTCTCGACAAGTTGTAAAATTGATACTGCTTTTTTCTTCTAAAATTTTAAGTCAAGATAAGCCATCAACTTAAAACCTAAACCTAAAAACTACAGTAAAAGGAGATTGTATCAGAAAGATTTTTCTGACAATACTAACGTAGAACTAATGTTTGGAACACTTTGTAGTTTTAAGAGGTAAAGGTAGCTGACAAGCTGAACTAATAACATTTATGGATGCCAGGCATTTTCACAGGTGGTAGCATTGGGGACTGAGTAGATCTTAACCTTTAAACCAACTTATCCTTCCATCCCTTCCCCTCTTCCAGGCTCCAGTTAGCCCAAAGAGGAACGTCTGAAAAGTAGGAAAGTCTTACCAGAAACCAAGCCAGGAAGGAGCAAATAGAAAAGTGGAAATTGAAGGGCTATACTTTCAATAATAGGGCAATTTCATATTCTAGAGGCTGGCAAGAATGTTCTACGTCACTGTTTCAGGTGTACCAGGGGAGACGCGCTCTGATTCCAAACAGCCCATAGCTATTTGGCATTAGGAGTCTGTGCCTCTGGAAAATAAGTCCACACTAGATTGACGTGCTAATTTCACCCCTGCTTCAAGGAGAAATTCTTGGATAAAACAGGAGATTTTGCATATTTTACAGTTGGGGAGATCTTATCAAGTGCCAGGGTTGGTGGGCCAACCTGTATACCCTGGGCTGGAATTCTGGCAGGTCTAGGTGAACTGAGGCAGATCACAGGGTATTCTATGTGGATAAAGAAGACTGAATCCCCTAAGATAGAAATCAGAGTTAAATGAGCTGTTGATCAAAGATGGGACACACTGACTTTCTCCTTTCAGAAAGCACCCAAGTGCCTCCCTGGTGGCGCAAGTGGTTGAGAGTCCGCCTGCCGATGCAGGGGATACGGGTTCGTGCCCCGGTCTGGGAGGATCCCATATGCCGCGGAGCGGCTGGGCCCGTGAGCCATGGCCGCTGAGCCTGCGCGTCCGGAGCCTGCGCGTCCGGAGCCTGTGCTCCGCAACGGGGGAGGCCACAACAGTGAGAGGCCCGCATACCGAAAAAAAAAAAAAAAAGAAAGCACCCAAGATAGGCTCATCCTGTGGTGGAAGTTTAAAATTCTCAGACTCCAGTTAAAAACTCTAGACGGGGAATTCCCTGGTGGTCCAGTGTTTAGGACTCTGCGCTTCCACTGGAGGGGGCCCGGGTTGGACCCCTGGTCAGGGAACTAAGATCCCTCAATCCCTGCAGCAACCCACACACCCCCCCACCACAAAAAAAAAAAACAACTCTAGATGAATCTGGCAAGTAAAGACATTTTTGGGTGGAAAATTGACACAAGGCAACCTCAGTCATGGTTGACCATAAGGAAGCATCTGTTAGTGCCCCAAACATTGACAAATGGATATGAGTCCTCTGGCAAGGGGAACAAAGTCCAAGAGCTGCCCCCAAAAATGAAATAAGAAGGTTATGAGTAACAAAGAGAAGACTGAACGGTGCAAAGGTTGAAGAGGTAAATTAGAATCGAAGTAGAATTAGAGAACAAAACCAGAATTGGATGGCATGTCCTAAAATACTACTGGCTTGTGGGCAGTGGAGAGGTACTTTAGGAGCTAACCAGGTGCAATGGTACACCTTAAACATAGGGCCAGAAGTGAGTATTTCAGGGTATGGAGTTTGCTTTACAGCTCAGGTAACAGAATTAAAGCCTGTTATTCTTTACCCTTTGATTATTATCCCCCAGGCTACTTGGAAACCTGAAGAGACACAGGTTAATTTAAACATACCCAGAGTTTTACTATCACCAATCCTGTTTTGCCATTTAATAAACTTCACAAACATAATGTTCATAAGGAAGCCAAAGGTAAATGAGTATATAATGTACGAATCTACTTATATAATGTTCAGAAACAAAACGAAACAAAAACTATAGAATGGTGTTCAAAGCCAAGACTGTGGTTGTTGGAGGAGGGGCCAGTGACTGGAGACAGCACACCCTGGGCTTCGTGGAGTCAGGCAACATAGAATCCTTGACCTGGATGCTGGCTACACAGGAGTGTTCTCCTTGTGAAAACTTAAGATGAGGGCAGTTTCTATATGTATGATATACTTTAGTAAAATGTTTACTTTAAAAAGATCAGTAAGGGCTTCCCTGGTGGCACAGTGGTTGAGAGTCCGCCGGCCAATGCAGGGGACACGGGTTCGTGCCCTGGTCCGGAAAGATCCCACATGCCGCGGAGCAACTAAGCCCGTGCACCACAACTACTGAGCCTGCGCTCTGGAGCCCGTGAGCCACAACTACTGAAACCTGCGCGCCTAGAGCCCGTGCTCCACAACAAGAGAAGCCACCGCAATGAGAAGCCCACAGAACACAACGAAGAGTAGCCCCCGCTCGCTGAAACTAGAGAAAAGCCCCCATGCAGCAACGAAGACCGAACACAGCCAAAAAAGAAAAAAAAGAAAAGGAAAAAGATGTAAGAGAATAATATTTTTACAACCATTAATTTATTTAATCAAAGTGTTCATGAGCATAGTTTTTATGTTTAAAAAGCACATAATACAGAAGAACTTATGATGAAGAACAACTGTCCCCACCTTCATCCCTCCTCACCCCCCAGTTCCAATACCATTCCCAAAAGGCAACCTTGATAATCTTAAGTACTAATATACTTATCTTGCAATCTCATTATTCATCAACTCCAGATATTATCTGTTAACTTCTGTGGGAAAAGAAAATCATAAATTCATACCCTTTAACTCTAGCTTGACTAGAAAAGTATCTCTGAGGTCTGAGTACCAGGCTCTAGTTAATAATTCTTAATGAAGAACTTTTAAAAACAGGACACTGACTTTTGAAAGCTCCCCAAGGGATTCCAAAGCATTGTCAAGGTTGATAAAGGCTGAGGTCATTAGAGAAGAAAAGGTTGGAATATATTTACATTCCTATTACTATTAAATTTGCAAAAAAACATAATTATTTTATACCTTGCATTCAAAAAGTTAAGTTTCTGCCCAAGTTTTTTGCTAAGAAAGACAAATGACTTCACTGACATACTGAAAGTTTTGTTTGTAAGGACTATTAACAGTATTTACACATAACCTTCTGTCTAAAATGTTTGTCAGAGGAAATGGCATTTGTTAAAGTGTCTTTTTTAGAAAACTGTATCTATTCATTTAAAAAAATGTACTCTATGTTTGCCATAGGAAGTTGATTTTAACATCCAGATAATAAGGTATTCATAATGACCTCACTGATCTAGCTCTAATTAATTCAAACTATTTATAAAAAGACAGTACAGATTCTTAAAAAATTAGGAACATGACTAAAGGGACATTTCCTCCTTGCAAGTGAAATAAAATGACTAACAGACTAACTTGGAAACAGAATGCAGGACCCTGATTCATCACCAAAGATTTGGCTTTCCACTAAGGAAAATCTGGCTCACTTCCACCACCCTCCAACCTCACCTTCTCCTTCTTTGTCCAGTGGTAATAGTTATAAGAAGGATTCTACTACTTGTCACTTGTAACTTCAGAAAATAAACTGTGGCTTCTAGTTCTAGTTTCATGAACTTTAGACCACTGGTTCTCAAATCTGATTACACTTTGGAAACACCTGGAAAACTTAAGACAACAAACAAACAAACTGATGCCTAGTGATTTGGGTTTAATTGGTATGATGCAGTTTGATGCAGCTTGGGAATCAAGATTTTGAAAGCTTCTGTGGTGATTTTAATATGCAACAAAGTTTGAGAACTACCGTATAAAATGAATGTTTTAGAAATAACAGTCGTGCCCGTCCTTCCCAACTTGTGTCACATCTAATTTTTTTTTTTAACATTTCTTAGGTTGATAAAATTTAGGTTATATTCTATGACTATACTATGACTTTCATGCTTTGGCTACAAAGCCAATTCTTTCTTTAAAAAATGAAAAACAATACACAACATGTACGATATCAGGGTTTATATGAACACTGCTTAGGGTAGAAACAAGCAGTATGTTCAGTATATTTCCTTCTCTTCCATGCTACCTCAATGTCAGAAGAAATCTCTTTTCTTCTATTAATTTCTCAGAATCATATTACTTTGAGTCTACCTACTATCTGGACACTAACTTTCTTATCTAGTTATTTTTGTTTTTTCTGAACTTTCCGACCATCTTTCTTGTCTTTATTGAGATAAGAAACATACTATTTTACCACAGTCCCAATATTATCCTGCCTCTTACTGATTTTAACTTATCATTTTTTTCCCCCAGTCTTCTTGGACACAACTAAATTCCTACTTTAATATAACCTAATTGTTTTCCTTGACTGCTGAACAAATGTCATCTGGAGTTTGTAATCATTGGATTGTGGGGTCAGTTTCACTGGTTGTTGTATCCTCTCTTGGTTTTCATCCTTGTTTTGATAAATAAAATCCTCAGCTATTTCAGAGATAAACATTATTTACCTCTTCATTTATCTTCACACATTTGTACGTGTGAAAATGACTTTATTTTGATCTCACATTTTAGACAGTTTGCTTGGGTATAGAATTCTAGGTTAAAATTCATTTTTCTTCAAAACTTTGATAAAATTGTCCCACTGTCTTGCTTTCTAGCATCCATATGTGCTAATCTGTAGACTTCCATTTCTTTTCTCTAGAAGCTTTTTGGGATCTTTTTTATAACCCTGATATTTTGAAATTTCCCAAGAATGTGTTTCCTTCATTCTCCTTGGTACTCAGGGAGATCTTTTACTCTGGAAATGCATGCCTTTCTTCACCTTTCACTAGAAACATTCTATATATTGCAAGCTTAAGTGCTAGGCACTGTTTTAGGTTCTAGGATGGTAGTTTAAAAAAAAAAGGGGCTTCGCTGGTGGCACAGTTGTTGAGAGTCCGCCTGCCGATGCAGGGGACACGGGTTTGTGCCCCAGTCTGGGAGGATCCCACGTGCCGCGGAGCGGCTGGGCCTGTGAGCCATGGCTGCTGAGCTGAGCCTGTGCGTCCGGAGCCTGTGCTCCGCAGCAAGAGGCCACAACAGTGAGAGGCCCGTGTACCGCAAAAAAAAAAAAAAATAGTCTGCCCTCATGGGGCTAAAATTTTAGTGAGGGAAACAGACAGTAAACAAAGTTAATTAAGTGTATAGTACATTAAATAGTGATAAGTGCTAAGGTTAAAAAATAAAGCAAAGGGCTTCCCTGGTGGCGCAGTGGTTTAGAATCTGCCTGCTAATGCAGGGGACATGGGTTCGAGCCCTGGCCTAGGAGGATCCCACATGCCGTGGAGCAACTAGGCCCGTGAGCCACAACTACTGAGCCTGCGCATCTGGAGCCTGTGCTCCGCAACAAGAGAGACCGCGATAGTGAGAGGCCCGCGCACCGTGATGAAGAGTGGCCCCCGCTTGCCACAACTAGAGAAAGCCCTCGCACAGAAACGAAGATCCAACACAGCAAAAATAAATTAATTAATAAACTCCTACCCCCAACATCTATAAATAAATAAATAAAGCAAGAAAGTAGAATAAGAAATAATGTGGAAGAAGGCATGGAAATTTGGACAGGGTGGCCAAGGAAGGCCTTGCGCAAAAGTGAATTCTGGATAAAGACCTAAAGCAAGTAAGGAGGCTAGGGCATGAGGACAAGTGTGGTAAGGAAAGGCCATTCCAGGTGCAGGGAAAATGAATAAGAAGGATCTGAGACAGATGCATGTCTGCAGCTCTAGGGAAGCCAAGTGAGCTGAGGCAGGGAGGTTAGGAGCTTATGAGGTTAGAAAGGTAAGGAGGAGCAAGATTCTGTAGCATGTAGTGAGTCTTGGTAAGGACTTTGGTTTTTTACTCTGAGCGCGATGAGAAACGCTTCACTAGGAGAATCTGAGAACAGAAGTGAGAGGATCCCACTAACGTTAAACAGGATCATTCTGATGCTCTACTGAGAACATATTATAGGAGGAAAAGACCATTAGAAGAAAACAGTTGGAAGCCTACTTAATAATCTCAGGTAGAGATGATGGTGGCCTGAAAGTGGCGGTAGCAGTAAGGATGATGAGAAGAGGATCACACTCTGTGACTATTTTGAAGGTAAAACTGACAGGATATCCTGATGTGGTGAACCTACAGTATGAAAGAAAGGAGTCAAGAATCAACCCAAAGTTATTGGCCTGAGGAGACAGAAGAATAAAGACATCAATAACTGACATAGGGTAGACTGAGAGAGAAGCCAGTTTCTGGCAACACATATCAGGAGTTTGGTTTCAGCCTTATTAAGTTTGGGATGTCTATTAAACATCTAAGTAGGATGTCATACAGACAGGTAGATACACAGGTCTGGAGAGCAGGGAAGAAGTCTGGCCGGGAGTTACAAAGTTGGGAACCACCAGCATACAGATTAATATTTAAAATGTGGAGACGAGATGAAAGCTCCTAGGGAAGGCATCGAAAAAGAGAGAGGGAAAAGGCCCAAGAACCGTGTTCTAGGACACTATCATTCAGAAGAAGGAATAATGGGGAAGAACCCTCAGGAGACAACGAAGAAGGAGCAGCCAAGGAAGTAATATCCAGTTCTGGTGATGTGAAAAGGTCAGTGATTCCTCTCCACAAAAATCAATAATTAAACTGGACAGAGCTTAAAAAACAACCATTGCAGGGCTGTAGTTTGATGCAGAAAACAAATTGAGAACATTTATGCTTAAAATCATACTAAAGCTTCAGGTAAGAACAGCAGAAGACTGTGGCCTTTTTGCCTGAGGCTGGTCCCATCTGCACTACCCTCCACTCTCCCAAATTCTGTTGACAAGAACAGTAGTTTCTTTGTTTTTAATTTTTAACTTGGTAAAATACATATAGCATAAAATTTGTCAACCTAAGTGTGCCAGTTTAAGTGGACAATGTTAAGTATATTCTTATTGCTGTGCAACCAATCTCTAGAACTCTTCATCTTGCAAAACTGACACTCTATACCCATTAAACAAAAACTCTTCATTCCCCCTGTCCCTCCAGTCCCTGGCAACCACCATTTTATGTTCTGTCTCTATGAATTTGACTACTCTAAGGACAGCAGTTTTACCATGATAGGCCGGCAGTGAAAGCCAGAGGGGTTGAACTCAATTAGAGGTGGAGGACAAAAAACCCCATGCCCTTTAAAAGTGGCGGACTTACCTAGTGATTAAACTTTGAAAAGCAATGGAGGGGGATACAAAATAACATATCAGAAAAACATTTTAAGTGTTCATCGTATAACAAATATATCGGAATTAGCATTACATGCCAGCCTTGTTAATACTTAAGTAAGAACATACTGGTATTCTGCCTTGAAAGTATATTACCCTATTAATAAAAAAACAAATGAAAAAAAAAAAAGTAGTAGACTTAGATGGAAATGGACAGAGAAAATCCGCTCTACTCATCCAAGGTTGTGGTCCCAGCTGGGACAAGCAGCAGACAAACCAAAAATTTAATGGGGAATCCTAGAAATGAGAGAGTCATAGAAGCACTGAGATGAGTTCTCCACACAGTCCCTGGCTGACGAGGAAACTACAGACACATGCGCAGGGGAGATGTGAGAGAGTCTGGTGGAAAGTGAAAACTAAAGAAGGCTTGAGAACTGACTGCAATTTAGAACGAGTACCTCAACCCATATACAAATTGATAGGCAGAAGGTAGAAGCCTTAAGTTTCAAGGTGTTTAAGCATAATCTCCACCCAAATCTTTGGCTGATGACTAGACTATACACACAGAGAGACAACACCTAGGAATCTAGGTTAAAAAAATAAAAATAAAATCACTGAGCAGAAACATTGGGCTGTACACTATGTAACAAATATAAAACAGAATCCAAATCTGCTATATTATCTAAAAGGTACAGTTTTCAACCAAAAACTACTAGGCATCCAAATAAACAGGGGGAAAGAATTAGTTAATAAAAATTGAGCAGGCCCAAGTTTAGCAGACAAAGTAAGTAAAGCTATTATAAATATGTTCAAAGAATTAAAGGAAAATATGATGACTATTGCTCAAGTAAGAAACCTTAATAAAAATTATAAAAAATAACCAAACGGAAAATCTGGAATGGAAAAGTACAATTAACTAAAGTAAAAATTTCCTCAAGAGGCTTGTGGCAGGCAGAATTCTAAGATGGTTCCCAAGACGTACCCCTCACCCTCATGTACATATCCTGCATAAACACAGAGGAGTGATCAAAGGGTTCATAAATGATAGCAATGAGAAGGGATTATGGCATTAGCCTCAAAAGATGGAGTTGGTGCACTGACGAAGGACTAATGAGTTATAAGTCTCAACTGGAAGCTAGAAGAATGCTAATACAACCTGCTGGCCATGAGGTACTTTGGGTGTGGACAAGAGAGCTTACAAAAAAAGAGCCTAGATGGAAAACTTCATAAAGTGTGTGTGCTAGGGGTGGGGAGCACCAACATTTTATGTAAAATGTTCGCATATATGTAAACATGCACATGAAAAATAGCTAACTGTGGCGGACTGTACTGCCTAAAAATGATTGCATCAGTACTTCCCGTTACACACATGTTCTTCTTGCAAGGTGATGTTGACTCTCCTCTCAAAATTATGTTGGTCTATGATTGTAGACAAGGGAACACCAGGTGACTTCTGAGGCTGTCACAAAAGGTGATACAGCTTCCACCTCATCCTCCCGGGATGCTTGTTCTTGGAATTCAGCTACCATGCAGTGAGGAAGTGGAGAGATCTCAGCCAAGAGCCTGAATCAACTGTCTGACATGTGACTATGAAAGCCTTCAAGAAGACTGCAGCCCTGCCACTGTCTGACTGCAGCTGCCTGAGAGACCCTGAGTGAGAACTACCTAGCTGGGCCCAGCCAAAACTTTGAATCATCAGAGACGATAAAACACTAACTGCTGTTTTAAACCACTATGCTTTGTGGCAATTTATTATGTAGCAATAGATAATCAGAATAACAATCAGAACACTTACTCTGTGCCAGGCACTGTGCCAAGTGCTTCACAATTATCATTTTATTTCATCCACACAAGTATTTAATGAGTAGATGTTATTATTATCTATTTTTTGTAATGAGCAGAATGAGATCAATAGAGGCTACATAAGGCCACAGTAAGTGGTAGAGCTGATACTGAAACAAAAATCCCTCTCACTCCAAAGTCGGAGTTTTTCGGCATTAGAAATTTTCTATGATGATAACAATAATAACTCATTTATTCAGAGCTTATATGCAAGTCACTTTCTGAAGCATTTCACATGTACTAAACTCTTAATTCTCACAAACACAATGTAGGGGAGCAAAATTTGCCACCCCAAAAATGTGTCTCTTTGGCATGAGGGTTAATTCAGGCTAATTATTTTTAAGCAACATAAGACTCAGGAAGACTTTCATTTAACCTCCCCCTTAGCTGCCTAAAGAATTTAGAAAAAAGGCCCATATCTGCAGAGACATCTGCAAAGAACATGTGCTAGATGTGGTGGGAGAAACTCTGGCAGAGCCTAGAGTTGGGAGTCCACTCTGTGTCCCATTGTCTCTGCTCAGCCCAGCAAACATTTGTTTATCAAACATTTGCTTTTTCTTCTCCACATGAAATGCGTTCCTCCCCTCTGAAGTCCCAAACCACTACCCCAACATCTTCTTTTCTCTTTAGCTGAAGATGGTGTTTAAGGTGAGGGTTTCAGCCATTTTCGCAAGTTACTCAGTTTTCCTGGGTCTCTCCCATGTATACATGTAATTAAACTTTTGTTTGATTTTCTCCTGTTAATCTGTCTCACGTCAATTTAATTCTTAGACCAGCCAGAAGAAACTAGAAGGGTAGAGAAAATTTTCTTCCCACCCAAAAGCCTTATGATGTAAACAATTTTATTTTCCTTTTATCGATTCGGAAATTGAGGCACAAAGAGCTTAAGTAACTTGCTCAACAAATAGCTAGTAAGGGGAAGAGCCACCATATAAACTGAAACAATAAATCTTCAGAGGCTTCTCATATTGTTTTCATGTTATTCTTAAAAGTATATGGGCTGGGCTTCCCTGGTGGTGCAGTGGTTAATAATCCACCTGCCAATGCAGGGGATACAGGTGGGAGCCCTGGTTCAGGAAGATCCCATGTGCTGCGGAGCAACTAAGCCTGTGCGTCACAACTACTGAGCCTGCACTCTAGAGCCCGCAAGCCACAACTACTGAAGCCCACGTGCCACAACTACTGAAGCCCACGTGGCTAAAGCCTGTGCTCTGCAACAAGAGAAGCCACCGTAATGAGAAGCCCATGCACTGCAATGAAGATTAGCCCCCGCTCACTGCAACTAGAGAAAGCCCGTGTGCAGCAATGAAGACCCAATGTAGCCAAAAATAAATTTAAAAAATAATAATAATAAATAAATAAAAAGAAAAAAAAAGTATAGGGACTTCCTTGGCAGTCCAGTGGTTAAGATTCTGCTCTTCCAATGCAGGAGCGTGGGTTCAATCCCTGGTCGGGGAACTAAGATCCCACATGCTGCATGGCCAAATTAAAAAAAAAAGTACAGAAAGAGGTCTAGTCAAGATGGAGTAACAGAGACTAGATTTATCCTCCTATCTAAATCAAACCAAAAAACACGCAAAATAAATTAAACAATGGTTTTTAAGACATAGATGAGGCAACAAACAGCAGTGATCCCTGAAAGAAATCGAAGAACTTAAGCCCTACAAGTGCCAAAGCTTACTGCTGGAGAGAGCTTCCAATAGGGACGCTGTCAGAGCCTGGTAGTCTCCACAGTGTCCCTGAGTTGCGATGGTGCAGGGAGTCTAGGGAGACAAAGAAGATTAAGCTTCACAAGGCAGAGTACCAAAGAGGAAAGAGCTGCCCAGAGAGAACTCAAGTCATCTACAGAAGATACTCTCTTTAGCCAAGTACCGATCAAGGCATGCCTGGAAGCACACTACCTGAGTCCAGGGAATCATTTGAGATTTTGGGGCAGAACAATATCCAAACCAGGCATACTTTCTGCTCATAATTCACAAAGATAATGGTATCCACAAGGGTTTTGCTTCATAGTAAGGCAAAATTAGCCCTAGAATAAAACCCTGCTTTGGTCCTTCCTACCTGACAAAACTTTAAAAACAGACCTAAAAGAATCAAATCATTTCCAAGTAAATCAGCTGTGTCCTAGAACAAAGCTCAACAATATGCATAAGAATATAAAAATTTCCAGCACCAACATGCCTCTGTCACAATACTTACTTCGGTGGTTTTTCTTTGTTTTGTCATTATTTTTTGTCAGAATTGCAATCAGCCCATGTGTTCGTTAGGGTAGATCTGGCTATAGTAGCAAATAAACTCCACAGTGTGTAAGAATTAAACCAAAAAAGGAACTGTTTCCTAACCAGACAGGAGTAGGAGAGGGGTGTTCCTGGTTGGCAAGCAGCTGTCCTCCGTGTGGTAACTCAGAGACCCAGGCTCCTGGAGGATCTGCCATTACCTAGGCTTTCCATCTAGCTGGCAGAAGTGGACAGTAAAGGAATACAGCTGGGAAGTGTCTTCTGCTGATATTTCATTGCCTAGACTTCAGTCACATGGCCTTACTTTCACCTATAAGGAAGGTGGTGAAGTGTAGTCTAACTGTATACCCAAGAAGAAGAAGAAATGAATCTGGGATGAACAGCTAACAGTCTTGTCGTTAGCCATTCTGTTAAAGCACTATTTATGACAGTCTATTTTCAGAGGAGAGATAGGAGGTACTCCAGAGCAGATTGTGTCAATAGTTAAACTTGTGGGTAAGGAAGTTCTCATTCATCCTGGGGGCTGCCAGCCATCTAAAGCTTTGGCAATCTTTCCAAGAAAGCTACACTCACTGATTCACCTGAAGTTAAACCACTGCATTATTTGATGCCAGGTCAAATTTTTTGGATGGGTGAAAGTGTAGGAGTGAGGTATACAGTCTATTCCTAGAGAACCTCAAACTATCACTCTATTGACTGCAGCTGGGTCTCCTTCTGATTCAATAATCCCCACCTCTAGCATCAGAACACCCTTCAAATTGTCCTTAACTTTTGAAATGGGGACCAGAAGGGGCAGGTTTGAGAAGGAAATCAGTAAATTCAATATTTTTAAATTGAGATGTAATTCATATACCATAAAATTTCCTCTTTTAAACTGTACAATTCAGTGGGTTTTAGCATATTCACAAAGTTGTACAATTATCACCACTATCTCATTCCAGGACATTTTCTATAAGTGCAATCATGATATGTGGCCTTTGGTTTGGCTTCTTTAAATCAGCATGTTTTCAAGGTTCATCCATGCTGTACAGTGTATCATTCTGAAGATGAATAATACTCCATTGTATGGATACATTACTATTTTTATGAATTTGTCAGCTGATGGACATTTGGCTTGTTTCTGCTTTTTGGACCTCGTAAATAATGCTGCTATGAACATCTGTACCCAAGTATTTGTATACATATTTTGAATTATCTTGGGCACTTCCCTAGAAATGTAAAAGCTAGATCATATGGTAACTCTATGTATACCATTTTGATGAACCACCAAACAGTTTTTGCAAAGTGGATGCACCATTTTACATTCCAACTAGCAATACACAAGGGTTTTAATTCATCCACATCCTTGTCAGCACTTATTACTGTCTCTTTTTTTTATTATAGACATCCTAGTGGGTGGGACTTGCAATGCTGAGAATATTGTCATGAGCTTATAGGCAATATGTATATCTTTGTTAGAGAAATGTATATTTCAATCTTTCCCCCATTTTAAAATTGGGCAATTTATCTTTTCATTGTTGAGTTAAAAGAGTTTTTTAGGGACTTCCCTGGTGGTCCAGTGGTTAAGACTCCACACTTCCAATACAGGGGGCACTGGTTCGATCCCTGGTCAGGGAACTAATATCCCACATGCTGTGCAGCACAGCCAAAAAAAAAAAAAGAGAGAGTTTTTAAAAATACATTCCTGATATAAGTGCTTTATCAGATACATGATTTATAAATATTTTCTCCCATTCTGTACGTTATCTTTACTTTTTGTTGTAGGTATTTTTTTAAGAGCAAAAGTTTTAAATTTTGATTAAATCCAGTCTATCTATTTTTTATTTGGTTGCATATTTTAGTCATCATATCTAAGAAACTTCCTACTTCCCAGTCACAAAGATTTACACCTCTTTTAAAAGGTTTATAGTTTTTTGTTTGTTTGTTTTTGTTTTTGCGGTACGTGGGCCTCTCACTGTTGTGGCCTCTCCCGTTGTGGAGCACAGGCTCCGGACGCGCAGGCCCAGCAGCCATGGCCCACGGGCCAAGCCACTCCGCGGCATGTGGGATCTTCCCGGACCGGGGCACAAACCCGTGTCGTCTGCATTGGCAGGCAGACTCTCAACCACTGCGCCACCAGGGAAGCCCAAAGGTTTATAGTTTTAACTCTTATGTTTAAATCTTTTATCCATTTTGAGAAATTAAGTTTTGTAACAGTGTAATGTAGGGATCCAACTTCATTCTTTTGCATGTAGATTAACAGTTGCTGCAGGATATATTGTTGAAAAGACTATTCTTTCTTCCGCTGAACAGTCTCGGCACTCTTGTCAAATATAATCTGGCCATAGATGTATGCATTTGTTTCTGGACTCTCAACTGTATTCCATTGATCTATATGTCTCTCCTTATGCCAGATCACAGTCTTTGTTACTGCAGCCTTGTAGTAGTTTTTTGGGTTTTTTTACTGAGATATAATTGACATATAACATTACATTAGTTTCAAGTGTACAACATAATAATTTGACATTTGTAAATATATATAACAAAATGATCGCCACAATAAGTTTAGTTAACATCTGTCATCATACATAGTTACAAAATTTTTGTTTCTTGTGATGAGAAATTTTAAGATCTAATCTCTGAACAACTTTCAAATATGCAATACAGTATTATTAAGTATAGTCACCATGTTGGACATTACATCCCCATGACTTACTTATTTTATCACTGGAAGTTTATACCTTTTGACCCCTTCACCCATTTTTCCCATCCTCCCTAATCCCCTGCCTCTGTCAACCACCAATCTATTCTCTGTGTTTATGAACCTGAGTTTTTTGGTTGCTGTTACTGTTTTGGTTTTTCTTTTCTGTTTTTGTTTGCTTTTGTTTAGATCTGCATATAAGTGAGATCATATAGTATATGTTTTTCCAAATCTGACTTGTTTCACTTAGCATAATGCCCTCAAGGTACATCCATGTTGTCACAAGTGGCAAAATTTCCTTCATTTTTATGGCTGAATAATATTCCACTGTGTGTGTGTATAAATATAAAGATTTATATATGACATTTTCATTACCATTCACCCATTAATGAACACTTAGGTTGTCTCTGTGTCTTGGCTATTGTAAACAATGCTGCAATGAACACAGGAGAATATATATGTTTTTGAGTTAGTGTTTTCATTTTCTTTGGATGAATACCCAGAAGTGAAACTGCTGGATGATATGGTAATTCTATTTTTTATAATTTGAGGAAGCTCCATACTGTTTTCCATAATGGCTGCACCAATTTTCATTCCCACCAACAGTGAACAAGGGTTTGAGAAGGGTTTGAGAAGAATGATTAGTGATGTTAAGCATCTTTCTACGTACCTGTTGGCCATCCGTATGTCTTCTTTGGAAAAATGTCTATTCAGATCTTCTTCCCACTTTTTTTTTTTTTTTTTTTTTTTTGCAGTATGCGGGCCTCCCACTGTTGTGGCCTCTCCCGTTGCAGAGCACAGGCTCCGGATGCGCAGGCTCATCAGCCATGGCTCATGGGCCCAGCCGCTCCGCAGCATGTGGGATCTTCCCGGACCGGGGCACGAACCCGCGTCCCCTGCATCGGCAGGCAGACTCCCAACCACTGCGCCACCAGGGAAGCCCTTTTTCCCACTTTTAAATGAGATTGTTTGGTTTTTTGTTATTGAGTTGTATGAGTTTCTTATATATTTTGGATATTAACCTCTTATCAAATATACAATTTGCAAATATTTTCTCCCATTTGGTATGTTGCCTTTTCATTTTGTTGATGATTTCCTTTGCTGTGCAGAAACTTTTTAGTTTGATACAGTCCGATTTGTTTATTTTTGGTTTTGTTGCCTGTGCTTTTGCTGTCAGATACAAAAAAACATCACCAAGCCCAATGTCGAGGACCTTATCACCTAATGTTTTCTTCTAGGAGTGCTATGGTTTCAGGTCTTACATTCAAGTCTTAAGTCCATTTTGAGTTAATTTTTGTGTATGGTGTAAGATAGTTGTCCAGATTTGTTCTTTCACAGGTGGCTGTCCAGTTTTCCCAATGCCACTTATTAAAGAGACTCTTCTCTTCTTTCCCATTGTATATTCTTGGGTTTTTTTTGTCATAAATTAATTGACCATATATATTCGTGTGTTTATTTCTGGGCTCTACTACATTCCATTGATCTATGTGTCTCTTTTTATGCCAGTACCATACTGCTTTGATTACTATAGCTTTGAAATGCAGTTTGAAATCAGGGAGCATGATGCCTCCGGCTTTTTTCTTCTTTCTCAAGATTGCTTTGGCTATTCAGGGTCTTTTGTGGCTCCAATCAAATTTTAGAACTGTTTGTTCTATTTCTATGAAAAATGCCATGAGAATTTTGATAGAAACTGCATTGAATCAGTAGATTGCTTTGGGTACTATGGACATTTTAACAATATTAATTCTTCCAGTCCATGAGCATGGAATGTCTTTCCATTTCTTTGTACCTTCTTCAATTTCTTTCATCAATATCTTATAGTTTTCAGTGTACAGGTCTTTTACTTCCATGGCTAAATTTATCTCAAGGTACTGTATTCTTTCTGATGCAACTATAAATAAAATTATTTTCTTAATTTCTCTTTCCTGATAGTCCATTATTAGTGTATAGAAATGCAACAGATTCTTGTATATTAATTTTGTACCCTGAAACTTTACAAATTTGTTGATTAGTTCTAACAGTTTTTTGGTATCGTTTTTAGGGTTTTCTATACATAATATCATGCCTTCTGCAAATAGTGACAGTTTTACTTCTTCCTTTCTAATTTGGGTGTCTTTTATTTCTTTTTCTTTCCTAATGGCTGTGGTTAGGATTTCCAATAATATGTTGAATAAAAGTGGCCTTCCTTGTCTTGTTCCTGATGTTAGAGGAAAAGATTTCAGTTTTTCACTGTTGAGTATGATGTTAGCTGTGGGCTTGTCATATATA
This sequence comes from Mesoplodon densirostris, assembly GCF_025265405.1. Taxonomy (NCBI): domain Eukaryota; kingdom Metazoa; phylum Chordata; class Mammalia; order Artiodactyla; family Ziphiidae; genus Mesoplodon; species Mesoplodon densirostris. Next base: position 56,812,305 of record NC_082668.1, read on the forward strand.
GTCTTTATTATACTGAGGTACGTTCCCTCTATACTCTCTTTGTTGAGAGTTTTTATAATAAATGGCTGTTAAATTTTGTCAAATGCTTTTTCTGCATTTACTGAAATGACTATGGTTTTTATCCTTCATTCTATTACTGTGGTGTATCACATTGACTGATTTGCAGATGTTGAACCATTGCTGCATCCCTGGAATAAATCCTGTTTGATCATGGTGTATGTATTGTTGAATTTGGCTTTCTAGTATTTTGTTGAGATTTTTATATCTATGTTCATCAGAGATACTGACATGTCATTTTCTTTTCTTGCAGTGTCTTTGTCTGGTTTTGTTATCAGGGTAATGTTGGCCTCTTAAAATGAGTTTGGGAGTGTTCCCTCCTCTACTATTTTTTGGAAGAATTTGAGAAGAACTGGTATTCATTCTTCTTTGAATGTTTGGTAGAATTCATTAGTGAGGCCATCTGGTCCTGGACTTTTGTTTGTTGGGATTCAATCTCCTTCCTAGTGGTCTGTTCCGATTTTCTATTTCCTCATGATTTAATCTTGGTAGGTTGTATGTTTCTAGGAATTTATCCATTTCTACTAGATTGTCTAATTTGTTGGCATTTAATTGTTTACTGTAGTCTCTTATGATCCTTTGTATTTCTGTGGTATCTTTTGTTTCTGATTTTATTTTTAGTGGTTTTGAAATAGGGAAATGTGAATCCTTTCCTTTCAAAATTGTTCTTCTTATTCTGGGTCCCCTTACGTTTCCACATGAATTTTAGGATCAGCTTGTCAATTCTATACAAAGAAGCAGCTGGAATCTTGATAGGGATTGCATTGAATCTGTAATATAGATCTGTTTAGATATATTGTGTTTTGACATGTCTATTAGACATGCAAATAGAAAGATGTTAATAAGTCTAGAGTTCAGAGAAAAATCACCATTTTTACTATCTACTATGTTAATTGCTCAATCACTTATTAGATTGGTATTTCAGGGACACTGGACTCTATTGAGGACAAAAGAAAGTGATGCAAAGAACAATAAAAATTATTTGGAATCAAAAAATTTTATAATGAGGAAATAGAGATCGATTCTAATCCCTTCATATGAAAGCAAAGCAAAATAAAACCACCCTGTACTAAACATAATACTATCACTAATATTCTACTTTGGGTTGTAGGATGACAATGCTTATTTTATTACTTTGCTTTATTAGAAACAGTACATTGCATATATTATTTTGAATGTACTAAAATGTTTCATCTTAAAATGGGAGAAAAAAGGAATAGTATGATAGTTAACTTTATATGTCAGCTTGACTGGGCCATGGGGTGCCCAGACATTCAGTTGAGTATTATCCTGGGTATGTCTGTAAGGATGTTTCCGGATAAAATTAGCAATTTGAATCAGTAGACTAAGTAAAGCATATTGCCCTCCCTAATCTGGGTGGGTTCTATCCAATCAGTTGAAGGCCTGAATAAAACAAAAAGGCTGACCCTCCTGCAAGTAAGAGGGAACTCCTACTGCCTTGACTGCCTTCAAACTGAGACAATGTTTTTTTTTCCTGCCTTTGTACTTGAACTGAAACATTGGTTCTTCTTGGGCCTCAAACCTATGACTTTTGGACTAGAACTTACAGCTTTGATTCTTCTGGCTCTTAGGCCTTCAGACCTGGACTAGAACTACACCACTGGCTCTCCTAGCAATCCAGCTTGCCAAATGCAGATCTTTGGACTTCTCAGCCTCCATAATCACATGAGCCAATCCCTCATAATAATCTCGAGAGAGAAAGAGAAACAGGGGGAGGGGGAACTAATGGGATATCTGTATATCATCCTACTAGTTCTGTTTCTCTGGAGAACCCTAATACATTTTTGAAGGGAAAAATAAAACACTGATCAAGAGAGGTTAAGTCACCTACTCAAGGTCAATACATCCTAATTAACATTAGAACTAAAACTAGAATCCACATCTCTTAATAGCTGGTCTAACAGACACTGTGATTGGGGAATTCTAATCTAGATTTATTGAATCCTCTTTCCCACCCACCCCACCCCCGACCATGTTACTCTTTATAATCTCCCCTTGAGTAACAACAACAACAACAAAACCAAATGAAAGCTATCACGACTATTTCTGATATACATGACAGACAGATTCCCAGATTCTAACATTTCAGAGGACCACAGCACAGTAATGATGGAATTGGTAGTTATAGAAGAAACATAATCATTCTACTTTGTTAACTCTTTCTGCCTCATTCATCTCTCAATTAAAACGTATACATGAGATATTTTGGGCTGTAATACCATCAATATGCTAATAAAACTTATCTCTTCATCTCATTTTAATACATTTTCAGCTTATTCTAACTAACTGTGTTAGTGCCTCAATCTGTCCAGAGCAAAGTTTGAAGCTCAAATCAAAGGAAAAAGAAAGAAGCATGCCCAGAGGAGAATGAATATTACTATAAATTCCTATTAAAAATGTCTTATTATTATTCTGTTGAAGAAAGACCCTGAGAGAAGAAAGCAGAATCCTTTGCTTCACCAAGGAATTATGTTTATCTCTTTGATTTTTTAAAAAAACATACATTATTTTACATTTCTACTTGTCTTTCAAAATCTGAAAAAAATAAAGACCTTAAAAATAAGAACTGAATAAAGAAAAAAGCTTTCATCCAGTTTCAGAAGCATAACATATCTGGAAATTCTCCTAATGAAGAAACGTTTTTTTTTGGACTTCCCTGGTGGCGCAGTGGTTAAGAATACTCCTGCCAATGCAGGGGACACAGGTTTGAGCCCTGGTCTGGGAAGATCCCACATGCCGTGGAGCAACTAAGCCCGTGTGCCACAACTACTGAGCCTGTGCTCTACAGCCCGTGAGCCACAACTACTGAGTCTGCGTGCGGCAACTACTGAAGCCCATGCGCCTAGAGCCTGTGCTCTGCAATGAGAAGCCACTGCAATGAGAAGCCTGCATACCACAATGAAGAGTAGCCCCCACTCACCTCAACTAGAGAAAGCCCACATGCAGCAATGAAGACCCAATGCAGCCAAAAATTAATTAATTTTTTAAAAAAAAGAAAACCTTTTTACAACATAGTCATTGTTAGCAGGACCTATTTGCAATGACAACATAATCTTCTGGAGTACCAACTCTGGAAAACTTAGAAAAAAGAAGCTGCAGCCTGACTTATTTACACTAATCTGACAGTGGTCATGAAAAAAAAATTAAGTTAAAAATGGAAAGAGTTTCAAACAAAAATCTTTAGTTGATTCATCTCAAATATTAAAGTTTAAAACTCTGGCTATCAAGACTTACTTCCCCTTTGTCTTCATCATCCTCATAGGCACACCACCACTATCAGTAACATTTCTCACTATACAAAGTCACTTGAAACAGTAAGGGAACACATCAGAATATTCAGAGGGTGGGAAAGTGATCAGTGAGGGGTGGGAGAATCTAGGTATTTGAAATTTTTAAAATTCTCTTCCTGACCTATCTAAGATTTGCTATTTCAAAATGTTTTATAAATGTAGCCATAAGAAGTCCCTACTGCAATGATAATTTTATTTTCCTGTCTACTGCTTAAATAGTAAATTGACTGAATGGCTAACAACTTGTGAACTTAAAATTTTCCACCCATCCAGAAGCATTATTATCAATTAAATAATATTTCTAACTTCCTGCTTAATGATTTTTTAAAATAGTTATTTATTTATTTGGTTGCGCAGGGTCTTAGTTGTGGCAGGTGGGCTCCTTAGTTGCAGCATGCGTGTGGGATCTAGATCCCCAACCGGGGACTGAACCCGGGCCCCCTGCACTGGGAGCATGGAGTCCCAACCACTGCGCCACCAGGGAAGTCCCCCTGCTTGCTGATTTTTTACATAAAATAAATGGAAGAAAATTTAATTCCAAAGGTCTCTGGTATCTGAGTAAGGGCAATTTCTCATTTTCTTCAAAGGTATTAGGTGCTGAATTTAATAAACTCTGCTCCTTGCTCCAATAAGGTTTTTTTTTTTTTTTTTCGATATGCGGGCCTCTCCAGTTGGGACGCGCAGGCTCAGCGGCCGTGGCTCACGGGCCCAGCCGCTCCGCGGCATGTGGGATCTTCCCGGACCGGGGCACGAACCCGTGTCCCCTGCATCGGCAGGTGGACTCTCAACCACTGCGCCACCAGGGAAGCCCTCCAATAAGGTTTTTCAAGACCAAATTCCTTTAAGCACTCTATTTTTGTCTTAAGCACATTTTATAACACATATAAATCATACCAAATATAAACTATAATCTCTTAGAGCTATGCTGTCCATTATGGTAGCCACTAGCCAAATTAAATCTGAGTTAATTAAAATTAAATAAAATCTTAAAATGCAGCCCTTCTGTCACACTAGCTACATTTTAAGTTCTTAAGCCATACTAGCTAGCAGGTACTATATTGGACAGCCATATAGAACATTTCCTTCATCACAGAAGTTCTATTAGACAGTGACAGCGTATAGACTTGAAAGTGATCACTGAGGCTGATATTCTCATTAAGGATGAGTGTGAAAACCTGTAATGATTACTATCATCACTCCTAGATGGTCGATGTATAGGTGACTCACATATTATACTATGTATAACAATGGCAGGTTTGACCTTTGCAACCAATTAAGTGGTAAGCAAAATGCCTGTAAATTAGATTTGGTGACAAGTTCATAAGGAGGGTTTTTTGTTATAGGTAAGTATAATCAGTATTTATATTATAGCAAATTATGATATTAGAGTACAGTACTATATGGGTCTAAAGCCGTGAGCTTATAAACTGAAAATACTGTACTTATACTGACAGTACAACTCTGAACAGGCTCTTTGGCATTGGGGTATGATGAAAAAGATGTTCTGATGTCCAACTATTCAAATAGGGGTGCTGCCATTTTCTGGCTGAGAAACATCAAATTCATTGAGCCTAATTTATTCATCAGCAAAACCTGGACAATAGTTTATGTCTCAAAAAGATTGTCAGAAGGATTAAATAACTTAAAACCTGTAAATAATTTAGCAGAGTCTCCAGGCAAAGTAAGAATCCAATAAACATTCTTAGCCTGGAAAAGACTGAATTAGATGTGAATTCAAATTAGAAGGCGAATATAATTTAAAGTAGAATAAAACCAAAAAATTACCTTGCTTATTCAATCTTCAGATAGATACACTTATACATACATGTGAATAAACCGCCACTAATAAACACTTCTACTACTGGGTAAAAACAGAAAGGCACCAATAGACACTCTCCCCAACAAATCTCGCAAAGGCATTTTCATTACTTCGATTGACCACAAATACTACAAAGCTCCTACCTGCCTGTAAATGAGACCCCAAGGGTAACTTTAAAAACATGTTCCCAAAGGGTGCATCCAGTTATACAAATAACCTATAACTATGATTCCATATAACTAAGACGAGCACACACATACAACCACACATAGCATTTAAAAGCCTGTGATTTGCTTTAAAAAAAAAAATCCAGTGGCGGAATTGGGCTTGGGGGATCTACTTGTCACACACACATATACATATTTGGAAAGATCTACATTAAACATTTAAAACAATTTTATGAGACAATGACATAAGTAACTAGAAATTCTCATTGGGTCATTTGTAATGTTATTATCTTTCCAGAAACTGCATTAGCTCTTGCTTAAAAATGCCAATTATCCCTACTTTTCCTTCTGTTTTCCCACAAAAAATGTATCAGAAAGTTTCTCTTGATAGACATAGGAATTAGCTACCAATACTGACTTTAGAGTCTTAAGTTTGGGAACTAGGTTTAATTCAGAGAAAATAAGTACTTTTACCTTGGAAGGAAAAGTTTCAAATCCATTCATTTATAAAATCATGAGCTTCTACACATTAAAGTTTGCTGCATCTGTGGAAGATGCCAATATCTACAATTTTCATAATTTTAAGAAGCAAAAGAGACAAGAAAAAAGGGCTAAATTATTTTTATCTCAAAGAAAATCTCAAAGATGTGCTAGAGTCAATTTCAACAAAGAAGTAAGGTCAGTTTTTGAAACCAAATTAAGCTGTTATCATTTTGACCTAAACTTACCCAAAAAAGTGTTTCTCAGAGGAAAATGGGCGTTTGCTTAACACTTTTCCTCTTCAAAAAGCATAACATCTAAGGTAATACAACTTAACCAAGTAAGTTCTCACCTCCTTTTGTTCTTCTTCCTCCTATACAGCCCTAGAGCCCTCCAGTGTCTTCAGAGCCAGGGTAAAATGGCAGTGGTAGCACTGGAGGCAGTGTGGAGGTCCAAGATCCAGGTCACACTGTTCTCCTTAGAACAGAGGTTGCAAACTGGCAGTCAGGCTTACAGGAGAATTTGCTTCAGCCCCAGAGTGCTTTTTGGAAATTCACATTAGTTGCTAATATGTAAAAATCAGAATATTTCACACACAAAAAACATCTTTGAAAAACTGGGAAATCTGGCAACACTGAATGGGTCCTCTGACATGACAACTGGCTGAACCCGAGTAGCAGCTGTCCCCCTGAGAAATGATGAATGTGCTACTTTGCAATCAACCTGCCACACTAGGATGTGTCACTTGCCTGGCCCCTGCAAGATGATTTCATAAAAACTTGAGGGGCAGTTCAGAAGCACCTACAGTAAGAAAGTTAACTATTACATATGCTGATTTTACAGCCTGGATATGCCAGTCATCTAACTCCTGCAGTATAAGGATCTTTCTACCATTTAATATTTTAAAAGCTGATGAGAGTTGCTAAATGGGACACTATTTAGATGTGTTAGGACACTGGCTCTCCTTGAAAAGAAAACTGTACAAACTACTCCAATACCATTTAATTAGAAGCTTTTGTACTTTGGGCAGGCAGGATGAGCTCAGAAACAGCCTCAGCCTGAGTAAAACCTAGCATCAAGAGGAATTAAAAATCGGGTGGGAGAAGTTATTTCAGTTCACAGAAGAGCAGAAGGAGAAGACGATAAACACAGGTTAGGAGTGGAATGGTATTCCCCGGTTCGAGGTGCACAGCAGGTATGATGTAGTGATTCCTGAATACATGGATAAGCCTCTTCATTCACTGAGGAAAAGAATCCTAAGCAGACTTATCAAAGGACACCCATTCAAAATATCTTAGATTCAGAAATCCTTAGTTCCTGTTGCTTTTTAAAGTTCATATAAACATTTCCCCCTTAACTGGCAGTTACCTAATTCTGTCATCATCCTACCCATCTGTTCCTATGAGAACTTAATGAAATCTATACCCAGGAGTACAAGTCTGAGTAATTAAACATTTATTTTCAACTTCACATATATATTCAGTTTCATGTTCTGCAAATTGATTCAATCCACCAAAAGAAAAAAACAGAATTCAGAAAAATATGAAATGTCATTTCTGCATTTGTTCACCAAAGTCCCCTTGGAATAGCCAGTCTGATTACATCTGAGAATGATGATGAACTGTCACTTGACCTGAATTTTTAGACTTTAAAAAGTTTTAATGAAAAGATACCTAAATGAAGAAAAATAAAATTTAATATTAAAAATTTAAAAGGATGCCCTGGACAAGCCTCTTAGATAGCCTCATCCACCAGAGGGCAGGCAGCAGAAGCAAGAAGAACTAGAATCCTGCAGCCTGTGGAACAAAAACCACATTCACAGAAAGATAGACAAGATGAAAAGGCAGAGGGCTATGTACCAGATGAAGGAACAAGATAAAACCCCAGAAAAACAACTAAATGAAGTAGAGATAGGCAACCTTCCAGAAAAAGAGTTCAGAATAATGATAGTGAAGATGATCCAGGACCTCGGAAAAACCATGGAGGCAAAGATCAAGAAGATGCAAGAAATGTTTAACAAAGACCTAGAAGAATTAAAGAACAAACAAACAGAGATGAACAATACAATAACTGAAATGAAAACTAAACTAGAAGGAATCAATAGCAGAATAACGGAGGCAGAAGAACAGATAAGTGACCTGGAAGACAGAATGATGGAGTTCACTGCTGCGGCACAGAATAAAGAAAAAAGAAAGAAAAGAAATGAAGACAGCCTAAGAGACCTCTGGGACAACATTAAACGCAACAACATTCGCATTATAGGGGAACCAGAAGGAGGAGAGAGAGAAAGGACCCAAGAAAATATTTGAAGAGATTATAGTCGAAAACTTCCCTAACATGGGAAAGGAAATAGCCACCCAAGTCCAGGAAGCACAGAGAGCCCCATACAGGATAAACCCAAGGAGAAACATGCCGAGACACATAGTAATCAAATTGGCAAAAATTAAAGACAAAGAAAAATTATTGAAAGAAGCAAGGGAAAAATGACAAATAACATACAAGGGAACTCCCATAAAGTTAACAGCTGATTTCTCAGCAGAAACTCTACAAGCCAGAAGGGAGTGGCATGATATACTTAAAGTGATGAAAGGGAAGAACCTACAACCAAGATGACTCTACCCAGCAAGGATCTCATTCAGATTCGATGGAGAAATCAAAAGCTTTACAGACAAGCAAAAGCTAAGAGAATTCAGCACCACCAAACCAGCTCTACAACAAATGCTAAAGAAACTTCTCTAAGTGGGAAACACAAGAGAAGGACCTACAAAAACAAACCCAAAACAATTAAGAAAATGGTCACAGGAACATACATATCGATAATGACCTTAAACGTGAATGGATTAAATTCTCCAACCAAAATAAACAGGCTTGCTGAATGGATACAAAAACAAGACCCGTATATATGCTGTCTACAAGAGACCCACTTCAGACCTAGGGATACATACAGACTGAAAGTGAGAGGATAGAAAAAGATATTCCATGCAAATGGAAATCAAAAGAATGCTGGAGTAGCAATACTCGTATCAGAGAAAATAGACTTTAAAATAAAGAATGTTACAAGAGACAAGGAAGGACACTACATAGTGATCAAGAGATCAATCCAAGAAAAAGGTATAACAATTATAAATAGATATGCCCCCAACATAGGAGCACCTCAATACATAAGGCAACTGCTAACAGCTATAAAAGAGGAAATGGACAGTGACACAATAATAGTGGGGGACTTTAACACCTCACTTACAGCAATGGACAGATCATCCAAAATGAAAATAAATAAGGAAACAGAAGCTAAATGACACAATAGATAGATTTAATTGATATTTATAGGGTATTCCATCCAAAAACAGCAGATTACATTTTCTTCTCAAGTACACACGGAACATTCTCCAGGATAGATCACATGTTGGGTCACAAATCCAGCCTCATAAATTTAAGAAAACTGAAATCATATCAAGCATCTTTTCTGACCACATTGCTATGAGATTAGAAATGAATTACAGGGAAAAAAGTGTAAAGAACACAAACACATGGAGGCTAAACAATACATCACTAAATAACCTAGAGATCACTGAAGAAATCAGAGGAAATCAAAAAATATCTATGGGATGCAGCAAAAGCAGTTCTACGAGGGAAGTTTATAGCTATAAAAGCCTACCTCAAGAAACAAGAAAAATCTCAAGTAAACAATCTAACATTACACCTAAAGGAACCAGAGGAAGAACAAACAAAACCAAAGTTAGCAGAAGGAAAGAAATCATAAAGATCAGAGCAGAAATAAATGAAATAGAAACAAAGAAAATACCAAAGATCAATAAAACTAAAAGCTGGTTCTTTGAGAAGATAAACAAAATTGATAAACCATTAGCCAGACTCATCAAGAAAAAGAGGGAGAGGACTCAAATCAATAAAATTAGAAATGAAAAGGGAGAAGTTACAACAGACACTGCAAAAATACAAAGCATCCTAAGAGACTACTAAAAGGAGCTCTATGCCAATAAAATGGACAACCTGGAAAAAATCGACAAATTCTTAGAAAGGTATAACCTTCCAAGACTGAACCAGGAAGAAACAGAAAATATGAACAGACGAATCACAAGTAATGAAACTGAAACTGTGATTAAAATCTTCCAACAGGGCTTCCCTGGTGGCGCAGTGGTTGAGAGTCTGCCTGCGGATGCAGGGGATACGGGTTCATGCCCCGGTCTGGAAGGATCCCACATGCCACAGAGCGGCTGGGCCCATGAGCCATGGCTGCTGGGTCTGCGCATCCGGAGCCTGTGCTCTGCAACGGGAGAGGCCACAACAGTGAGAGGCCCGCATACTGTAAAAAAAAAAAAAAAAAAAAAAAAAAAATCTTCCAACAAACAAAAGTCCAGGACCAGAAGGCTTCACAGGTGAATTCTATCAAACATTTAGAGAAGAGCTAACACCCACCCTTCTCAAACTCTTCTAAAAAATTGCAGAGGAAGGAACACTCCCAAACTCATTCTATGAGGCCACCATCACCCTGATACCAAAACCAGACAAAGATACTACAGAAAAAGAAAATTACAGGGTTTCCCTGGTGGCGCAGTGGTTGAGAATCTGCCTGCTAATGCAGGGGATGTGGGTTCAAGCCCTGGTCTGGGAAGATCCCACATGCCGCGGAGCAACTGGGCCCGTGAGCCACAACTACTGAGCCTGCACGTCTGGAGCCTGTGCTCCGGCAACAAGAGAGGCCGCAATAGTGAGAGGCCCATGCACCGTGATGAAGAGTGGCCCCCGCTTGCCACAACTAGAGAAAGCCCTCACACAGAAATGAAGACCCAACACAGCCAAAATAAATAACTAAATTAATAAATTCCTACCCCCAACATCTTCAAAAAAAAATTACAGACCAATATCACTGATGAATATAGATGCAAAAATCCTTAACAAAATACTAGCAAACAGAATCCAACAACACATTTAAAGGATCATAAATCATGATCAAGTGAGATTTATCCCAGGGATGCAAGGATTCTTCAATATATGCAAATCAATCAATGTGATACACCATATTAACAAATGGAAGAAGAAAAACCACATGATTATCTCAATAGATGCAGAAAAAGCTTTTGACAAAATTCAACACCCATTTATCATAAAAACTCTCCAGAAAGTGGGCACAGAGGGAACCTACCTCAACATAATAAAGGCCATATATGACAAACCCACAGCAAACATCATTCTCAATGGTGAAAAGCTGAAAGCATTTCCTCTAAGATCAGGAACAAGACAAGGATGTCCACTCTCACCACTATTACTCAACATAGTTTTGGAAGTCCTAGCCACGGCAATCAGAGAAGAAAAAGAAATAAAAGGCATACAAATTGGAAAAGAAGAAGTAAAACTGTCACTCTTTGCAGATGACATGATACTATACATAGAGAATCCTAAAATTCCCACCAGAAAACTACGAGAGCTAATCAATGAATTTGGTAAAGTTGCAGGATACAAAATTAATGCACAGAAATCTCTTGTATTCCAATACACTAATGATGAAAAATCTGCAAGAGAAATTAAGGAAACACTCCCATTTACCACTGCAACAAAAAGAATAAAATACCTAGGAATAAACCTACATAGGGAGACAAAAGACCTATATGCAGGAAACTATAAGACACTGATGAAAGAAATTAAAGATGATAACAACAGATGGAGAGATATACCATGTTCTTGGATTTGAAGAATCAATACTGTGAAAATGACTATACTACCCAAAGCAATCTACATATTCAGTGCAATCCCTATCAAATTACCAATGGCATTTTTTATGGAACTAGAACAAAAAATCTTAAAATTTGTATGGAGACACAAAAGACCCCAAAAAGCCAAAGCAGTCTTGAGGGAAAAAAATGGAGCTGGAGGAATCAGACTCCCTGACATCAGACTATACTACAAAGCTACAGTAATCGAGACAATATGGTACTGGCACAAAAACAGAAATACAGATCCATGGAACAAGATAGAAAGCCCAGAGATAAACCCACACACCTATGGTCAACTAATCTATGACAAAGGAGGCAAGGATATACAATGGAGAAAAGACAGTCTCTTCAATAAGTGGTGCTGGGAAAAATGGACAGCTACATGTAAAAGAATGAAACTAGAACCCTCCCTAACACCAGACACAAAAATAAACTCAAAATGGATTAGAGACCTAGATGTAAGACCAGACAATATAAAACTCTTAGAGGAAAACATAGAAAGAACATTCTTTGACATAAATCACAGCAAGATCCTTTTTGATCCACCTCCTAGAGTAATGGAAATAAAAACAAAAATAAACAAATGGGACTTAATGAAACTTCAATGCTTTCGCACAGCAAAGGAAACCAGAAGCAAGACGAAAAGACAACCTTCAGAATGGGAGAAAATATTTGCAAATGTATCAATGGACAAAGTATTAACCTCCAAAATATATAAACAGCTCATGCACTTCAATATTAAAGAAACAAACAGCCCAATTCAAAAATGGGCAGAAGACCTAAATAGACATATCTCCAAAGAAGACATACAGATGGCCAAGAAGCACATGAAAAGCTGCTCAACATCACTAATTATTAGAGAAATACAAATCAAAACTACAGTGAGGTACCACCTCACACCAGTTAGAATGGGCATCATCAGAAAATCTACAAACAACAAATGCTGGAGAGGGTGTGGAGAAAAGGGAACCTTCTTGCACTGTTGGTGGGAATGTAAATGGATACAGCCACTATGGAGAACAGTACGGAGGTTCCTTAAAAACTAAAAATAGAATTACCATATGACCCAGCAATCCCAATACTGGGCATATACCCAGAGAAAACCATAATTTAAAAAAGACACATGCACCCCAATGTTCACTGCAGCACTATTTACAATAGCCAGGTCATAGAAGCAACCTAAATGCCCATCAACAGACGAATGGATAAAGAAGATGTGGTAGATATATACAATGGAATATTACTCAGCCAGAACGAAATTGGGTCATTTTTAGAGACATTGATGGATCTAGAGACTGTCATACAGAGTGAAGTAAATCAGAAAGAGAAAAACAAATATCGCATATTAACGCATATATGTGGAACCTAGAAAAATGGTACAGATGAACCGGTTTGCAGGGCAGAAGTTGAGACAGATGTAGAGAACAAATGTATGGACACCAAGGGGGGAAAGCTGCGGGGGTGTGGGGATGGTGGTGTGATGAATTGGGCGACTGGGATTGACATGTACACACTGATGTGTATAAAGTTGATGACTAATAAGAACCTACTGTATAAAAAAGTAAATAAAATGAAATTCAAAAATTAAAAAAAATGCCCTGATATAATTTTAAAATAAGGTAATTGAAATGTAAGTTAATAAGGAAATAGCATATTCACTGAGAGTATTTATCTTACCACATCATCAATATTAATTGAGTAGCAAAAAAAAGTTGATGGTTTCATCTAACAGATATTTTGCAGACCAAGTAGCTGACAATCTAAATGAGATAGTCGAAGAGAAATATCGACTTAATGCTGAGAACTCAGAGGAGAGTTACTAGGATAATAAAGAAGAAAAACATAACACATGAAGAATGCATGAATAAATTATTATAAGAGGGAAAATGTTTGGAGGTGAGGATCTTCAAGTGCACATAAGGGCCTTGCAAAAATAGTTTTAATAATGTGTTGAAATGGGAGGCCACATGGTATGGTGGAAAGAACAGTAAACTGTGAGTTAGAAACCTGAGGTTCAAGTATGGACCTTGCCACTAAAAGCTGTGTTTCAGATCTTAGCTGAGTCATTTAACCTCTATGGATGGGTCTCAGTTATCTGTTCTATTAAATGGACAATAATAGTATACAAGGATCCCCAGTTTTAGAATTCTATTATTCAATGATCTGAAAAGTTACTGTATATAGAATATAGAAGCTCTTAGAAAAAGTTTAGATTCTTTTAATGTAATGCTATCACTATTATTGTAGATAGCAGGTTTTCATTTCCTTTAAAGTAGATGAACTGGAGATGGTATGTTTCTCTCGGTCCAATTCCTCTTCCTATGGCTTAGTTTGTATTTCTTGTTACACTTTCTCCTGGACTCAGCATGAGACTGTGCTAAGTGGTTTTCATTCTCCATATAAACAACTGAGCAGAGTATTACCTCATTTTCCCCCTTGTGCTATGCAGTCACAGCTTTCCCCCTTAAGACTCCCAAATACCAAGCCTCCTGTCCCGTTCTCTTCCGTAATTAGACTCCCAGATGAGCACTTCCAAACTGAATGTGGTTGTTCTTTCAGGTATATCACAGAGATCAGTTAAAGATAATGTGCACAAGTAAAGCATCCCAAAAGGCTGACACATGTGATATATTAACCACCTCTAACTTCCTAACACCAACTTTAATTCACCTGTATCTGTACCATGCTCATTTCTTTCCCTCTTGTGAGGGGTCCTGCCCTGTCTTACATTCTCAGAAACTTCAGTATTGATTATCCTTTCTGTCATCTGTGCCTTCTAATTCTCTGCCTTTGCTGGATTATTTTTATTAGCATTTACACATGCTAAGAATTACCCACCTAAAAAACAAACAAGAATGCCTCTATGGTCCTTACTTTGCCTCTCTATATTCACAGCCAAGCATCCAGCCTCATTTCATGCCTCTCTCACCCCCACTACTCCAGACCCACTGACCTTTTTACAATGTCTTTAAACAACTTCTCTGGAAACAAAATGTATGCTGGCTCCTCCTTTTACACTACTAAGAAAATTACTTCACCTCTGTGAAGTAATTTTCTGGATTGTAAATAATCATTTTTAAAGCGGGGACACCAGCTCAATATAAATGTGTTGAATAAATAAATTCTGCACAGGCTTTATACTTTAAACAACGTATAGGGACTTCCCTGGTGGCACAGTGGTTAAGAACCCACCTGCCAATGCAGGGGACACGGGTTCGATCCCTGGTCAGGGAAGATCCCACATGCCGTGGAGCAACTAAGCCCGTGTGCCACAACTACCGAGCCCGCATGCTGCAACTACTGAAGCCTGCAAGCCTAGAGCCTGTACTCTGCAACAAGAGAAGCCACTGCAATGAGAAGCCCACGCACCGCAACGAAGAGTAGCCCCCACTCGCCACAACTAGAGAAAGCCCATGCACAGCAACAAAGACCCAATGCAGCCAAAAAAAAAAAAAAAGTAAAATTAAATCTTAAAAAAAAGTAAAATTTTCAGTGAACTATAGTATAGTTATGTATAAAAAGTTGGCAGATAATCCAGGCATCTTATCCTTCCATTTACCTCTTATTACCTGCTGTCTAGTTGCTTTATTTTTCATTAGTGCCACCATTTATACTTAGCAATGATCACAGATGGCTGGAAACTTAGATCAGTGCAAGTACTATTTGATAAATGCTCTCTTACTGCACTGTTGCACTTTCAAAGCAAGAAAAAAAGTCTTTAAAATAATCTTCTGGAACAACAGTGGATTCTTCTTCCATACGATATTTCCTTAAACACTGTTCGCTTTGCTGAAACATCCAATGATAACTCCCTATCTGTATTCCACTCTGTTAGTAAATGTGTATTTGTCCTTCCCAAAACCTAGCTTAGTCCCTTGAGAAACATTCTCAAACCACCTTTGTTCCATGCCTCCATCTTCATTCAGTATCCCCTCTATACTTTGACCATTCTTCTACTGTGACATCTATCACACTGTAAGAAAATTTCTTTATGTATCTTCTGCTATTAGGCAGTGTATTACTTTTTTTCTTTTTTTTCTTTTTGGCCACACCATGCGGCATGTGGGATGTGGGATCTTAGTTCCCTGACCAGGAATCGAACCCATGCCCCCTGCAGTGGAAGCATGGAGGCTTAACCACTGGGCCACCAAGGAAGACCCCTAGGCAGTGTATTTCTTTTTTTTAAAATTAATTTATTTAATTTATTTATTTTTGGCTGTGTTGGATCTTCGTTGCTGAGTGTGGGCTTTCTCTAGTTGCACTAAGCGGGGAATACTATTCGTTGCGGTGTGTGGGCTTCTCATTGTGGTGGCTTCTCTTGTTGTGGAACACAGGTTCCAGGCTCGTGGGCTTCAGTAGTTGTGGCACGCGGGCTCAGTAGTTGTGGCTCATGGGCTCTAGAGCGCAGGCTCAGTAGTTGTGGCACACGGGCTTAGTTGCTCCAAGGCATGTGGGATCTTCCCGGACCAGAGCTCGAACCCATGTCCCCTGCACTGGCAGGTGGATTCTTAACCACTGTGCCACCAGAGAAGCCCTAGGCAGTGTATCTCTTGAAGATAAGACACTGTATTATTCATTTCTGCATTTCACGGGCCTCTCTCTGTGCCCAGTGCAGAGCCATTCAATGGGTATTTATTTGAAATGACCTCACAAAACAAACTGGGTAGTTGGACCCTGTTTGAGAAACAAAGTCCAATTCTAATTCTATGTCATTCTAAGTCATTCCAATTGGGAATTCATTCTGGAAATTAGTTTTTACCTATGGAACTTATTTTTTATCATCAAGATAAAATGATAAAATAAAAATTTCTCACAGATCTGAGAAACATATTTGCACACAATGATTTGGTGGTGAGAACTAAGATCAGTTGTCATAAACAGCTTGAATTCTACTCCTATCTGGTAATACTCAACATTGAGAAAATCATCAAGAATTATCCACCTTGACATATGTACCTGCATACAGTAGGAGTAACATATAAAATGAGATCATAGAAATTAAAGTGTAAGTGATAAAAAATAACGATTCTACATGAATCCAAGTAATGATCACCACAAATACAAGTACAATTGATTATAATTTAAAATTAAACCTCTATAGGTCCCTGTTGATCAAATTAACTTTTCATTGACTAAAAAAAGACTCTGAAAGAATGGCAAATCAATAGTTTTCTACATGTGCAACATACCCTAATTAAAATTTTATCTGACATACACAAACACACAAAGATAAACATATATACATATCTAATATTTATATCTATATATATCACAGAAATTAAAGTTACTTAAAATACTTTCATGCTTCCTCTTTACTAAAGCAAGCAGCTCATAAAAATAATATTGGTTATTTGATCACTATTTTAGCTACATGATGAGGTATGAACATTCTAAGATAAAAAACTATCTGGACATAAGGAGAGTTATTTTAATCATTATCAGATTAAGAATATGATTAATAATTTTAAATTCATTTGAAAAATGTATCCATAATAATCATAATAGAGATCAGTTTGAATAGAATCTCTTTTTGAGAAGATAAAGGAGACGAAATGCTTGTTAGATTTTTTTTTTTTTTTTTTTTTTTTTGCGGTATGTGGGCCTCTCACTGTTGTGGCCTCTCCCCTTGCGGAGCACAGGCTCCGGACGCGCAGGCTCAGCGGCCATGGCTCACGGGCCCAGCCGCTCCGCGGCATGTGGGATCTTCCCAGACCGGGGCATGAACCCGTGTCCCCTGCATCGGCAGGCGGACTCTCAACCACTGCGCCACCAGGGAAGCCCCAGTTAGATTTTTTTTAAAACCAAGTCTGAGACAGGTATACAATGCAATAGAAATCACATATATGTTACATCTGTAAGCAGCAGCAAAACAGCTCTCAAAAAAAGATTTATATACAAATGTAGATATATTATGGTTATCACACAAGAAAAATTGAGAACAGAGGTTTTGTCTAGGTTCAAATCCCAACTATGTCATTAGATGGGCAAGCTACTTTATCTCTCAAAGCTATAGCTTCCTCTTCAAAAAAGATGGGATAGGGCCTCCCTGGTGGCGCAGTGGTTGAGAGTCCGCCTGCCGATGCAGGGGATACGGGTTCGTGCCCCGGTCTGGGAGGATCCCATATGCCGCGGAGCGGCTGGGCCCGTGAGCCATGGCCGCTGAGCCTGCGCGTCCGGAGCC
Organism: Mesoplodon densirostris; assembly: GCF_025265405.1. Classification (NCBI taxonomy): domain Eukaryota; kingdom Metazoa; phylum Chordata; class Mammalia; order Artiodactyla; family Ziphiidae; genus Mesoplodon; species Mesoplodon densirostris. The sequence continues at coordinate 56,830,049 of NC_082668.1, forward strand.
TGTGCTCCGCAATGGGAGAGGCCACAACAGTGAGAGGCCCGCATACCGCAAAAAAAAAAAAAAAAAAAAGATGGGATAACACCACCACCACTGCAGAGATCTTAAAACAATTAAATAGCATAAATTAAAGTGTTTCTTTAGAGGCTTGTTTCACAGCAAGAGCTGCCCTTCTGCTATTTTCAAATGAAGTTAGCATTCTTGTCAACAAAATAAAAACTTTTTTTTTTTAAGTATTGGTTGAAATTCTGAGTTTGGACAAAGAATCTTGGTTAAAAGAGGAAAGAGAATTCCAAAAAAACAATAAGGCTTAGTTAGCATGTAGTGAAAGAACCTAGAAAGCAGTCTTTAAAAATCAAACAACAACAAAATCCCCATACAAACAAAATATAATTTGTGAAAACCTACCAAAACATTTTGGATAATACAACAAATATCTATATAAGAATATTTAATGTTACTACAAATCAACCACTCACTCTCCCAGTGACCAGTTTTAACTGCTGCAAGTAACAGTTAACAACTGATCATTGTCACATTCTTCTCTTTTTGTCACTATCAGTAAAATAGCATGAGTTAGCTGTTTAGCTGGTTACCAAGACCTGGAATACTACTTGCTAAAAAATATTTATTTGTGTTTATTTAGGATTTAATAAATATTCTAAAATATTCCAAAAGTAGGTGTGCTTTATTCTCTTGATTTTACCTAATTAAAACAAAACAACAACAAAAAAACCCCACACAAGCACGGAGAAGTGAATTACTTCAAATACTGAATCAAACTTTTTATCCTAAAGGATAAAAAATGTTATTTCACTTTTTTTAACAGGAAGTTTTCACCAAGGCAATGAAAGAAAGTATAGCAATTTCTTTAATGAATACAGCTCACTTAAGCAGCCTGCTGGAACATGGTGTAAAGAGAAATGGCACATATTGGCTTTTGCAAGTGTGGGTGTCCTGGTATTCTCAGGATTTTTTACCCACTCATATGAGTCAGTTTTATATAACACTGTAACATATAATTTCCCTCCTACTCACAAGCCAACACTTCAGAGATAACATCTCACCATGAGTTATTTAAGGAATATGGTAACTTACATTTTAATATTTTATAAAATGTGCAAACAACCAAATTATTACTATGTCAGCAACAAGCTCCTTGGCTTCCAAAGAAGCATTCCAGAGTGTTTCAGTACTGTAAGTGTTTTGCGGAACATGTTAAGAAAATATGTAAACTGTTTCTCTGTAATCAGATAACATAACGTCATTTTAAAATCTAGGTATTTTACCAAATATTATTCATTTTTGTAAATAAAGAAAATCAAGTAATTAGGCAGTGATTTAGCAATTACACTCTTACTGGGGGATTACTTCCATGGCTACTAAGTATAGTTAAAGAAGTAGGGTTCGGGCTTCCCTGGTGGCGCAGTGGTTGAGAGTCCGCCTGCCAATGCAGGCGACACGGGTTCGTGCCCCGTTCCGAGAAGATCCCACATGCCGCGGACTGGCTGGGCCCGTGAGCCATGGCCGCTGAGGCTGCGCGTCCGGAGCCTGTGCTCCGTGACGGGAGAGACCACAACAGTGAGAGGCCCGCGTACAGCAAAAGAAAAAAAAAAAGAACTAGGGTTCAAGAGAAATAGGATTGATTTAGTTTTACGGTATATCAAATATTACATTTCTGAAGGGTAATTGGAAAGGTACATATGCGAAATCAGATTACTACAAATATAAAGGGACTGCCCAGATCATTATCTGTTGTTTATTCTAAAAGTCTTTTGTTTATAGTATTTTGGAAAACACTGATTCTATGACTAGAGTTTGAAAATCTTAATTATATTGAGACATTTTCTATTAAATTATTTATCATGATGAGAAATCCTTCATTTTCTTTCGTTGGAAGGAAGGAGTCTCCCAAAGGAAAGCAAGAAAAGCAGATAGGAATGAAGGATGCAATTTAAAATAGCAAATAGATACAAGAGTGAATCTCTTCCCTTAGAGACTCTTGGTATTCTAAAGAGAAGCACTGACTTTATATCTGATGGGAAATTAATTCAAAATAAAAAATACTGTAATAGATGACCTCATGGTACATGAGTCATTTCCACCATACACAGTCTACTCAAATTAGACATGAACTGTTTAAAGCCCACAGATGTTACACACAGCTTGGGGTTATCTCAGGGTGCTCCCACTGCTGCTATGCGACTTTTTTGTTTCCAGTCTTGAACCGTAACATGTCAGAATCTATAGTATAACAGAATGCCATATCAGTATTTCACTGTGACATGAAGCTGGAATATTCTCATGGAAGGCAAGCTAATAGAATAGGAAGAGTACCTGCCTTAGCATGAGACAGAAATAGATCCAAGCCTCAGCTACATCTTTTATTAGCTTAGAAGTTTTGTACTTCAGACAAATTATCCTGAGTTGAGCAAACAGTAGGCTGTTTGTAAATTTGTTACAAAGAAACCTCTTTGAGCTTTAGTTTCTTAATGGGTAAAAGAACGTTATTAATAAGTATATACCTCATAGGATTCTAGCTTTCTGTATGTAAAGCTTCTAGCACCTAACATGTGCTTTTCAAATTAAATTCATGTACCTACTCCTTCCTATGCCCTAAGAAAGGGTACCATTCAACACTACTAGTACAGTAATACATTTTTGATTGTGGTAAAGTGTATAAAACATAAAATTTACCATGTTAACCATTTTTAAGTGTACAATTCAGTGGCATTAAGTACAGTCACAGGGACTTCCCTGATGGCACAGTGGTTAAGAATCTGCCTGCCAATGCAGGGGACACGGGTTCGATCCCTGGTCTGGGAAGATCCCACGTGCCGTGGAGCAACTAAGCCCGTGCGCCACAACTACTGAGCCTGCACACCACAACTACTGAAGCCCACGTGCCCCAGAGCCCACAAGTCACAACTACTGAGCCTGCACTCTAGGGCCCACGTGTCACAACTACTGAGCCTGGGTGCTACAATTACTGAAGCCCGCGTGCCTAGAGCCTGAGTTCTGCAACAAGAGAAGACACTGCAACAAGCAGCCTGCGCACCGCAAGGAAGAGTAGCTCCTGCTCACCGCAACTAGAGAAAGCCCGTGCATGGCAACGAAGACCCCACACAGCCAAAAAAATTTAAAAAAAAAAAAAAAGTAGTCACATTGTTGTGTAACCATCACCAACCACTATCCATTTCCTGAACTTTTTCATCATCCCAAACTGAAATTCTGTGCCCATTAGACGCTAACTTCCAATTCTCTCCCCTCCTCTCCCCGGCCCCTGACAGTCACTATCCTGCTTTCTGTCTCTATGAATTTGACTATCGTAGGATCTCATGTAAGTGGAATCATACAATTTTTGTTCTTCAGCTATACATTTTAAAGTGTCAAATAATCCAGTGGCATTATACTTAATAAAAGAAAATCACCTTTCAGAAAAACATTTAAATTAAATAACTGCATACATATCAACATTATAAAAATGCTTACATATGTTCAAAATACTTGGGCTAGGAAAAGGACATTCACTGACTAATCAATTTTATGGTATAAATTGGAAACTATTACCAGTATGCATATAATACTCTTTATAAGTACTAAGTAGCAGTATACATATAAAAGGATCCAGGAAATGTACATTAACTTTGTCTCAAGATAGTTAGTAATATCTTAAAATATAGGGGAAAAGTACAAGACAGCAAAAAAGAGTAATATGGAAGTATCACATTAAATTTTTAAACATGCTTTTATAATATTGTATCATAGCACATTACTAGGTAAGCCAACAGCATTATATTGGTGCCTACAGATGTTTTGGTATTTGTCTTAATAGAACCAAGGTCAATTTCAAAGATTTCTGGCACTGACTATAACACCGTGACAGTTTCCTATTAGCTCCCAGGTGGCAGTGTGGCCCAGAGCAGTAGCCCTCACTTTCTCAGCTCCAGAGCTCCCAACACAAAACCACGCCCTTTTTTTTTTTTTTTTTTTTTTCTTTTTGCGGTATGCGGGCCTCTCACTGTTGTGGCCTCTCCCGTTGCGGAGCACAGGCTCCGGACGCGCAGGCCCAGCGGCCATGGCTCACGGGCCCAGCCGCTCCGCGGCATATGGGATCCTCCCAGACCGGGGCACGAACCCGTATCCCCTGCATCGGCAGGCGGACTCTTAACCACTGCGCCACCAGGGAGGCCCAACCACGGCCTTTTAAAAAGGAACCTTACCTTGCCTGCAGACAAATGTACTTACAGGAACAAACAGAGAAGAATTAGTTTCATTCCAGTTTGAGTGAACAATATGAATCCTTTGGAATCTGCCATATGTTTGACTCAACCTAACTCTAACCCTGAATTTCCTCTTACAAATGAATGGCTACTGAAATATTTTCAATAATACCTGTGGTTTGGTTTCTATACAGCTCAGTTACCATGATAAACTGAAGGTTAACCATCTAAGTGTCAGACATTATTTGTTCTAAGATAGAAATCTTAAAAAAAAAAAAGGTGGGGCAGGGGATATATATATTGGGTTGCCCAAAGAGTTCCTTTGTTTTTTAAGTAAAAATAAATGACACATTTTTCATTATCACCAAGAACTTTATTGAACAACGTATTCACCCTTTTGTTCCACAACCTTCTGCCATTTTTCAGGCAACTTCAGAATTTCGTCTTCCCAAAACTTTTTATCTTTTTGAGTAAAGAACTCTTCCAGGTGCATTTTACAGTCTTCCAGAGAATTGAAATTTTTTCCATTAAGAGAATTTTGTAAAGACCCAGATAAATGGAAATCCGAAGGCGCAATGTCTGGTGAATATGGCAGATGAATCAGAACTTCCCAGCCAAGCTGTGAGTTTTGCCTGGTCATCAAAGAAACATGCGGTCTTGTGTTATCCTGATGGAAGATTATGTGTTTTCTGTTGACTAACTCTGGATGCTTTTTGTCGAGTACTGCTTTCAGCTGGTCTAATTGAGAGCAGTACTTGTTGCAACTAATCATTTGTTTTTCTGGAAGGAGCTCATAATAGAGGACACCCTTCCAATCCCACCATATACACAACATCACCTTCTTTGGATGAAGACCGGCCTTTGGTGTGGTTGGAGGTAGTTCATTTCACTTCCCCCACGATCTCTTCCATTCCACAACATTGTACAGTGTTCACTTTTCCTTGCCCGTCACAATTTATTTTAAAAACGGAAAGTTTTTGTTATGTTTAAGTAGAGAATTGCATGTGGAAATACAGTCAAGAAGGTCTTTTTTGCTTAACTTATGTGGAACCCAAACATCAAAGCAATTCACATAACCAAGGTGGTGCAAATGATTTTCAACGCTTGAGTTGGATATTTTGAGTATGTCAGCAGCTATCTCCCTCGTGGTATAATGTTGATTGTTCTCAATTAACGTCTTGATTTGATCACTATCAACTTCAACTGGTCTACCCAACCATGGAGCATCATCCAGCACGGAACTTCGCAAACCACTTTTGACACGTTTGATCAGTCACAGCACTTTCTCCATAGACTGCACAAATCTTTGTTTGTGTTTCAGTTGTGTTTTTATCTTTCTTGAAATAATAAAGCACAATATGCCAAAAATGTTGCTTTTTTTCTTCCATCTTCAATATTAAAATGGCTACACAAAAATTCACCAATTTTGATGTTTTTTTTTAAATGCACGCTGGTATGACAGCTGTCACAATACAATCTAACAAAATTGTTCGAATAAAGTTAAAGACAACTAAGCACTACTAGAGCCATCCTCTGGACAAACCCGAATGAACTTTTCGGCGCGCGCGCGCGCGCACACACACACACACACACACACACACACACACACACACACACCAGCAAGCTATCACAGACCCAGAACTGAGACGCAACTCAAGAGAGTGCTGGTCCAAATACACACCACACCCTCCACTCACACACCAGGACTTACAGAAGAAAATCGGCCATCTGCCTCTGATGGCCGTTCTCAGATAAGAACGGTGGCATTTTTCTTCTGCAGACCAAAGGGCTGTTTTACTTTGCACTTCATTGGTGGTTTCTTCCTTTTGTGATGACTGAAATCAACCATTCACTCTCCCAGTGACCAGTTTTAACTGCAGCCCAAAACAGTAACTAGTGATCAATGTAACATTCTCATTTTGTCACTATTCCCAAAAGTCTAATTTTTTAGTAAAAAAGATTTGTTACTGATAAAAATCTGCTATTCCTCTATGTACAATAGTCTAATCAGGTCTAACCTTTGAGTCTATACTTACACAAGAAGTGTTCACTTAATTTTGGGGTCTCAGTTACTTCGTCTTCACTTCTAGAGTATGCTCTTCCTGCCCTGTGTCTACTTTTGTGTCTGCAGTCATTCTGAAACCCTGAGGTTTCCAGAGATAATTCATCTACTCATTAATATTTAAATAAGTAATTCATAATAATTCAATCAAATATTTGAGTATCTCTTTTGAACTGGGCATCATGTTATCATTCCCAACTTCAAAGACTTTTAAGAATATGCCTGTGATCATAATGGTAGAATGGGTGAAACAGGAAGACCATGAGGCCAGCTGTGGCCAAAGAACATGCTGCTTTAGCTCCACGCCAGTGTTATTAAGTGCACAATACCATAGTAGGGACTACATAGATAATTTCTGGAAAGGCAGCCATTAAAATATTACTTTATTCCATTAGGCTGTTTTGAGGATTCATGAAAAAACACAAAGTGCTGATGGATTTTTAAATTCATCATAGAATGTTCCCTTATTTTAAAAATAAACTGCAGCTCAACCAAGGAAAAATTTAAAAGGTTAATAAGGCAAGTTTACAAGTGAAAATACTATAATATTCCTATAGATTTGCTGATCTAAAAGTTAAAGAGCCAACCAAATGCAATGTGTGGACCTTGTCTAGAAACAATTTAAAAAAACCAACAGTGCAAAGAAAGACATTTTATGATAAGTGGGGAAATTTTAATAAATATACTCCTCATTACCATTTTATTTGTTATGGTGATCGCTGATCAGTGATCTTTGATGTTACTATTGTAATTGTTTTGGCGTGCCATGAACCACATCCATACAAGACAGTAAACTTAATAAATGTTGAGTGTGTTCTGACTGTTCCACCAACCGACCATTCCCCGTCTCTCTCCTCAGGTCTCACTATACCCTGAGACATAATAACATGGAATTAGGCAAATTAATAACCTTACAATAGTCTCTTAAGTGTTCAAATGAAAGAAAGAGTCAGGGCTTCCCTGGTGGCGCAGTGGTTGAGAGTTCGCCTGCCGATGCAGGGGACACGGGTTCGTGCCCCGATCCCGGAAGATCCCACATGCCGCGGAGCGGCTGGGCCCGCGAGCCATGGCCGCGGAGCCTGTGTGTCCGGAGCCTGTGCTCTGCAACGGGAGAGGCCACAGCAGTGAGAGGCCCGCGTACAGCAAAAAAAAAAAAAAAGAGTCACATGTCCCTCACTTTAACTCAAAAGCTAGAAATGATTAAACTTAGTGAGGAAGGCATGTCAAAAGCCGAGACAGGATGAATGCTAGTCCTCTTACACCAAACAGTCAAGTTGTGACTGCAAAGGAAAAGTTCTTCAAGGAAATTAAAAATGTTACTCCAGTGAACACACAAATGTTAAGAAAGTGAAACTGTATCTTCAACAGAAATTAGCATACATGTTGATCTATAAGCACACTTAACTTTACTCCTCAAAGCATAAAAAAGCCTGAAAGCAGGTAGATAAAAAGCCTGATTAAGTAGGTTTATCTAAAATGAAAGTAGCAGTTAAGATCATCTATAAAAATTATATCTACTTTTTCTAGCTTTATTAAGATGTAACTGACATATAACCTGTAAGTTTAAGGTGTACAATGTGATGATTTGATATACATATATATTTTGACATGATTACCACAATAAGGTTAGTTAACACATCTATCACCATACATAGTTACCATTTTTGTGTGTGTGCTGAGAACATTTAAGATTTACTCTCTTAAGCAACTTTCAAACATACAGTACAGTACTGCTAACTGTAGTCACCATGTTATACATTAGGTCCAGAAATTATTCTTCTTACAACTGAAAGTTTGTACCATTTGACCAACAACTCCCCATTTCCCCCCACTCTTTGGCCCCTGGAAACCACTAATCTACTTTCTATGAGTTCAGTGTTTTTAGATCCCACATATAAGTGAGTTCATACAGTATCTGTCTTTCTCCGTCTGAATTAATGTCATTTAGCATAATGCCATCAAGATTCATCCATGTTGTTACAACTTTATCCATTCATCCATTAATGGACACTTAGGTTGTTTCCACATGGCTACTGTGTCTACTGTGAATAATACTGAAATGAACATGGGGGTAAAGATTATCTCTTCCAGATAGTGATTTCATTTCTTTCAGATATATACCCAGAAGTAGGATTGCTGGATCACATGGTAGTTCTATTTTTAATTTTCTGAGGAAATTCCATACTGTTTTCCACAATGGCTATACCTATTTACATTTGCATCAACACTGCACTAGGATTCCCTTTTTTCCACATTCTCGCCAACATTTGTTATTTCTTGTCTTTTTGATAAAAGCCTTCCTAACAGGTATTAAGTGATGTCTTATTGTGATTTTATATTTGCATTTCCCTGATGACTGGTGACGCTGAGCATCTTTCCATGTATCTGTTCGCTATCTGTATGTCTTCTTTGCAAAAATGTCTATTCAGGTCCTTTGATCATTTTTTAATTGGATTATTTGGTTTTTGAGTTGTATGAGTCCCTAATATATTTTGGATACTACCCCATATCTGATATATGATTTGCAAATATTTTCTCTCGCTTGGTAGGCTGCTTTTTCATTATGTTGGTTGTTTCCTTTGCTGTACAAAAGCTTTTTACTTTGATGCAGTCCCACTTGTTTATTTTTGTTTTGTTTCTTTTTGCTTATGCAAAATTTATACCTATTGATGTATGCATCGATAAAGCTTTTTGACATTGCCAAATCTCTCTCTAGATACTGTTATAGGGCCCTCACTGCTTGGGGAGGGGGCAAAACAATGACTTCACTCTACAACTCAAATTAATGCTATTTAGAATGTCAAGATTTCATTTCTCATGAACTAGATGACTCAGATTGTATGAAATTAATAAGTAAATTTTTGCTACTTATTTCTTCAGCTTTCTTATACCCAACTTCAAGGTTCATTCAGACCTTCATCTAGTTATCCTTATCTTATTGAGATGATAAGCATGGTGATATACACCATAATATTAAATTTTTTTTTTTTTTTTTGCGGTACGTGGGTCTCTCACTGTTGTGACCTCTCCCGTTGTGGAGCACAGGCTCCAGATGTGCAGGCTCAGCGGCCATGGCTCACAGGCCCAGCTGCTCCGCGGCATGTGGGATCTTCCCGGACCGGGGCACGAACCCGCGTCCCCTGCATCGGCAGGCGGACTCTCAACCACTGCATCACCAGGGAAGCCCAATATTAAAATAATTTAACAAAGAAACTTCTTGTAGCAAAACAACCAGGTGTTTCAATATTTTTGTTCACTGATGCAAAAATTCAATCTATATTCAGCCAAACTAGTAAGGATTATAACACTACAAAAGCAGTATATCTAAATGGGTATTATAACAAAAAACTTTTCAATTTTAGGAAAGAAAAGAAAACAATGAAACAAATTACATTGTCAAGTGATACCCTTAAAGAATACAAATGACTATAACATCGTCTCATACTTTTGGTAAAAGCCTTAAATACCACAAAGTCTTCTATTCCCCCATGCAGACAAATAATTAAAACAAATGGTTCTGCCAGGATTTCCAGAAGAAATGAAATTCAGTTTATTTCAGAACACCATCTATACAAAGAGTATTAACTAATGATGAAGGTACCAGTGACAGTGTACAAGCCTAAGCCTAATAATTCATTCAGTGACAGTCGTCTTATATCTTACCAGATGTGAATAAGTAAATGACATTTACAGCAAACCTTCTTCTTGTTCAACCATATACTAAAAACTACACATATTAGTAAGTTTGTCAATTATTTTCAGCCATGTTGTATACACATAACCAGACAAAAATACATATGTAAAAAAATCACTTAATAATTACTTATGCAATGTATCTAACACTGAGCTTGGTGGAACACAGATTCAAAAATATAACTCATGGTTATTTATCATCTTTGAAAACTAGACAAAACAAGGATAGGTTACCAAAAATATTAAATACTAAAACAACAACAGGGACTTTCCTGGCCATCCAGTGGTTAAGACTTTGTGCTTCCACTGCAGGGGTTGCGGGTTCGATCCCTGGACAGGGAACTAAGATCCCACATGCCACGTGGCCAAAAAATAAAACAACAACAACAAATGAAGGAGTATATCTAGAAAAAACACTTCTGGTTTCACATCTCAGGAAGACAAAAAACAGTACGACACAGTTCCAAAGTGAGGGGACGCTTGTGTTGCCAAGTCAAGAACCCCTTCTGTAAGTCAACACAACAGGCTAGACAGACTGACCATCAGCCAGCATATCCCTGGGTCCAGTCTGGCTGCAAGAAGAAATCAGAGGAGGCCAGTGCTCAATGATGAAACCCCAAATGGGGGTAGCACAGAGAGGCTAAGAGAGGACTGAGAGTCTTTATACCATTAGTTACCCTGCTATGTGGATTTCTTTTGCTCAGGTTATATAATCAAAGGAAATAAATTACATATAAAAATACTGTCATAAACATGAAACCATAGAACGCCTAGAAGAGAACATAGGCAAAACACTCTTTGACATAAATAGTAGAAATATTTTCTTGGCTCAGTCTCCTAAAGCAGAGTAAATATAAGCAAAAATAAGCAAATGGGACCTAATTAAACTTAAAAGCTTTTGCAGAGCAAAGGAAAACATCAACAAAACAAAAAGACAACCTATAAAATGGGAGAAAATATTTGCAAATGATGCATGTGACAAGGGGTTAATATCCAAAATATACAAACAGCTCATATAACTCAATATCAAAAAACCAAACAATCCAATCAAAAAGTGGGCAGAAGACTTGAATAGACATTTTTCCAAAGAAGACATGCAGATGGCTTATAGGCACATGAAAAGATGCTCAACACCATTAAATATTAGAGAAACACAAATCAAAACCACAATGAGGTTTCACCTCACACCTATCGGAATGGCTATCATCAAAAAGTCTACAAATAACAAATGTTAGAGAGGATGTGAAGAAAAGGGAAGTCTTGTACACTGTTGGTGGGAATGTAACTATGTCACTGTGGAAAACAGTATGGAGGCGCCTTAAAAAAACTACCTTAACTACACCTTAAATAGAACTACCATATGATCCAGCTATTCCACTACTGGGAATATACCCAGAAAAAACAAAAACATTTAATTCAAAAAGATACATGTGCCCCAATGATCATAGCAGCACTATTTACAATAGCCAAGACACAGAAGCAACTCAAGTGCCCATCAGCAGACTACTGGATTAAGAAGATGTGATACACATACACACACACACACACACATACACACTCCCTCTCTCTCTCTCTCATACAATGGAATATTACTCAGTCATAAAAAAGAATGAAATATTGCCATTTGCAGCAATGTGGATGGACCTAGAGAATATTATACTCAGTGAAATAAGCCAGACAGAGAAAGACAAATGTTATATGATATCACTTATATGTGGAATCTAAAAAATAATACAAATGAATGTATATACAAAACAGACTCACAGATACAGAAAATAAATTTGTGGTTACCAAAGGGGAGAGAGGAGGGAGGGACAAATTAGGGGTATGAGATTAACAAACTACTATATATTAATTAGATAAGCAACAAGGATATACTATATAGCACAGGAAATTGTACCCTTTATCTTATAATAACTTAGAATATAATCTGCAAATATACTGGATCATTATGCTGTATACCTGAAACTAACACAATATTGTAAATCAACCATACTTCAATAAAAATAAATAAAAATAAGAATAATTTAAAAAATAGTGTCGTAAAGAGAATAGGTTTTAGTCTAGAACATTACTGTAGCCCTCCCTGAGGTGACCTTTTGCAAACAGCAGGCTCAGGAAAAATGTTCCTTATTGAATGATGAGCAGTAATTTCTTAAAAAAATCGATGCTATGAATATAAGAAGGAAACAAAATGGAAATCAAAAGGGAAAACAGAAAAAAGTACCTATGAAGCAGATGAAAATCATAGTTAAAGATTGTGCCACAAATTCAAACTTTAATTACCTCTATAACACAAGATATATAAAGTAGAGGTACAGAAACTTAATGAAGTTATGTTAAAAAACAAAGAAATTAAATGTGAACTGACAGGTGTGAGAAGTAAAAGAACAATAAACACCACTGAAATGAAGACCAAATGGAAGTAAAGAGAGAATAGGCACTGCTAAAAAAAACAGGAAAGTATACATAGGACATGACTGAAAGAAAATTTTCAAAGGGAATGAACAGACCAAAAGTGTTTTAGAGAAAAAATAAATTATGAAAGAAAATGACAGAAAATACAAAGGATAGAGATGATAGGCCAAAATGAATAAAAAAACATAAGCATACTTGATGGCTTCAAAGAAGAAAACCAAAATAAAAGACCTGAAAAACTGTTCTCCATATAATTCAAGAAAAATTCCCAGAAATGATAGAAAAGTGTAAACTAGACATTAAAATAATATAGCACATCCAGAAAGAGATATAGATGCATCAACACCAAGACATATTCCAGAACTGGATTGCCAAAATGGATGGTGAAACCAAAAAAACCCAATCATCTCTAAGAAGAAAACAAAAAACCCAGGCGGCCCTCAGCTTGTCTACAGTAAACAGTGGAGCAATGCCTACAACATCAGCCAGAAAAGAAAGCAAGACTGAGGAATTTCTTACCCAGCCACTTTGTCATTTAGTATAAACTCTGTGTAAAGACGTTTTTAAAATGCAAGAAACTGGGGAATTGGTTTCCCATTAGTTTAGTCCTGAAAAACTTTGAGGCGATAACTTCAACCAAAGAACACTGCAGAAACAAAATGGACTGAAGGGAAGCAATGAAATTACTTAGTGGTTTAAATAATCTGCATACAGAAGAGAATGTAACAGTTACAGACAACAACAACATCAAAATTACATACCTAACAAGAGGTAAGAGGGGAAAAAGGCAAAGATCATTTAAAGATGGTAAAGGGGAATTCCCTGGCGGTCCAGTCGTTAGGACTCCTCGCTTTCACTGTCGGGGACCGGGTTCAAGCCCTGGTCAGGGAATTATGATCCCACAAGCCACATGGAGTGGCCAAATTAAAAAAAATTAAAAAATAAATTTGGTAAAGAAAATAATCTAAGTATATTGTAGAATAAATTATAAATATTTTAAAAAATACAAAGGTAACATCAGAAAAATAATTTAACCAATTAATATGATGTGCTGAGACAGAAGGATAGAAAGAGAAAAAGGCAACATACCAACTATCACTACACATAACTGGGAATAAGAAAACACTGCCTAATAAAATGGAGATACAAGTATATTATACAAAGCTATAGTTATAAAGATTACCAGTGGATTCAAAGTCTATACCTTTCAAATTACTAAAAGCACATACTAAACAGAAGAAAACTTGGATCACATGGTAATATATTTGGTGGTTCACAAAGTGATTATATAGTAACATATTTTTAGGAACAGAAACAGTAACAATTACTATGATGATGGAATTAACACCAAACATAGCTCTAATGTCAACGAATGAAAGTAAGCTTAATAATACTTAAGAGAAAAGACAAACTGAATCACAAAGTGAAATCTGACTTTGAAATTTAAAAAAGCATCTAAAGGAAGTGTCTCAAAAATGTTGAAAATAGAAAGATGGTTAAAAGGACACTAAAAAAAAATTATGGTAAGAAGAAATAGTTGTTGGAATATTAATTATACAATATTAAATTTAGAGTTCAAAAGGAAAGAATTAAGTAATTTTATAATAAGGCTATTATATAATGAATGACACAGAGTATAATCCCAAATGAAGATTTAACAGTAAAATTCATGCTCCCAGTACTATGGTGGTTTAGTTATTCTAAAAGCCCTTTCCTTTGCAAATACCTAGAAATATGGAAATTAGATAAAATACTATATTTTAAAATGCAAAGCTGGCCTGAAGAAAAGTAAAAAGAAATTTACAATGACCAGAAACAAAAGAGAAAGTCAAACCCAGAGTAACAGGTGAGTAATAAAGCCATGGGTCACAATGAATGTATCTACAGACACCATCAACAAGGAACCTTAAGATTTAACAGCCAAGCAGAGCAATAGGAATAGGGTCTTAGATCTACACAAAATGAACAGTGGAAGTGAGGCTCCTAAACAAAACATGAGCCTAAGAAAGCTACAACATAAATGAAAGTGGAAAAGGGGTGACAATAGAAAGAGAGATATAAGCAAAAGGAAACCAACAGGAAGTAGATTTATACATGTATGGTCAATTGCTGTGCCACAAGGGCACCAAGGTAACTTATGGAAAAGAATATAGACTTTTCTACAAATGGTGCTGGAATAACTGGATATCAGTGTGAAAGAAAACTGAACCTAGAACTCTCATCTCACCCCATATACAAAAATTAATTTGAGATAAATCATATATCAAAACACAAATGCTAAAACTATAAAACTTCCAGTACAAAACATAAGAGACCATATTTGTGATTGTGGGGTAAAAAAGACTTATTGGTGACAACATAAAAAGCATTACCATATAAGAACTGGATTAACTAGATTTTATAAAAATTCTAAAATTCTGTTGATCAAAGGATAATGTGAAGAAAAGTAAAAGGCAAGTTATAGACTGGGAGAAACTACCCATAAAACATGTATGTGGCATAGGTGTTTTATGCAGAGTATAAAAAAAACTCCTTCAAATCAGAGGTAAAAAGACAACAACCGGGATTTCCCTGGCAGTCCAATGGTTAGGAGTCAGTGCTTTCACTGCCACAGCCCAGGTTCAATCTCTGGTTGGGGAACTAAGATCCCACAAGCCATGCAGTGAGGCCAAAAAAAAAAAAAAAAAGACAACAACTAAAACATGGGTAAAACATTAATATAAGATATAACTATCTCATATAGATAGACAGCCAATAAGCACAGGGAAAGATGCCAACATCATTAGTCATTAGGAAAACACAAATTAAAATACAATGTGCTACCACATGAAGATCCATTAATTTTGAATGGCTAAAACTGTATAGGCTGAGACTTGAAGCACCAAGAACTCTCATATATTGCTGATGGGGTGGAAAAAAAGTTGGGCAGTTTTCTTACAAAGTTCAACAGATACCTACCCTAAAATCTAGCAGGAGAAAGCATGTCCACAAAAGGACTTGTTCAAGAATGTTAATACCATCTTTATTCATAAGACTCCTAAATTAGAACCAACCCAAATGTCTGTCAGCAAGTGAATGAATAAAATAACTGTCCTACATTCAGAGATCAAAAAAATGTATACGAGGGCCTCCCTGGTGGCGCAGTGGTTGAGAGTCCACCTGCCGATGCAGGGGACGCGGGTTCGTGCCCCGATCCCGGAGGATCCCACGTGCCGCGGAGCGGCTGGGCCCGCGAGCCATGGCCGCGGAGCCTGTGTGTCCGGAGCCTGTGCTCCGCAACGGGAGAGGCCACGGCAGTGAGAGGCCCGCGTACAGCAAAAAAAAAAAAAAAAAAAAAAAAAAAAAAAAAATGTATACGAATCTCAAAAACATGTTGAAAAGAGAAGTCAGACACACATAAATTATATGATTTCCATTCATACCAAGTTCCAAAAAAGACAACATATGGTACAGTAAGGGATTATAACTCATTCAATATATAGGATTGTATGAGCCCATACTGAGGAGGGAAGGACAGATGGATGGGCAGAGAGAGAGAGAAAGAGATTGTTGGGCAGAGGAGGGCTCTTCCTTAGAGTAGAATGCCAGTCAATAAATCAACATTTTAACAACTACATGGCAAAAATTATTTTAAGCAAGAATCATCTATGGATGCAAATCCAAGAGGAAAAAAATCAAATAAGGAGAAGCATATTTGCATGGTCTTAACATCTCATGTTAGTTGTTTGTTAAATAGGCAACAACTGAGCGAGGGAAAAAGAGTAACTATACATATGGTAGAGAAACTCTAACACTTTGACTAGCAATCAAAATTAATACCACCAGTGAGAGGCTGACAGATACAGTGTGCCTTCAAAAGCAATATCCTGACAAGGACAGGACCTTGATCTCACTTATGTACCAATCCAGAAAGGACTGATCTAAATCCTGTCATGAGAAAACATTAAAGAAATTGAGACACATTCTATAAAATAAACAGGGCTATACTCTTTAAAAAAAAATACTAATGTCATGAAAGGCTGTGGAACTGTCCTACAATAAAGGAAAGAAAGAGATATCACTAAATGCAAAAGCTGATCTGGGACTGGATCTTTGCGCTAAAAGAAAAAAAAATGCTATAAGGATATTATTGGTACAATTGACAACAGATACGTAGATTAAAGAACTGTATAGAAGTTAAATTTCCTGAATTTGATTATGTACTGTGGCTATGTTAGAGAATACCTTTGTTCTTAAAAAATACACACTATATTGAAATATTGTAGGTTAAAGGAGCATGATACATGTAACCTACCCTCAAGTGATTCAGAAAAAAAAAAAAACACTAACATGCGTGTGTATGTGTAGAGAGAGACAAAGAAAGAGACAGAGGGAGAGGGAGAGAGAATAAAAAATTAAAGGAACCCTAATGTTCATTGCAGCAGTGTTTACAATAGCCAAGACATGGAAGCAACCTAAATGTCCATCGACAGAGGAACGGATAAGTGTGATATTACTTACATGCGAAACCTAAAAAGAAGTGATACAAATGAATTTATTTACAAAACAGAAACAGAGTCACAAACTTAAGAACGAACTTATGGTTGGGGTGGGGGAAGGGTTAGGGAGTTTGGGACTGACATGTACACACTGTTATATTTAAAACTGATAACTGGGCTTCCCTGGTGGCGCAGTGGTTGAGAGTCCGCCTGCCGATGCAGGGGACGCGGGTTCATGCCCCGGTCCGGGAAGATCCTACATGCCGTGGAATGGCTGGGCCCGTGAGCCGTGGCCGCTGGGCCTGCGCATCCGGAGCCTGTGCTCCGCAACGGGAGAGGCCACGATAGTGCGAGGCCCCCGCTTGCCACAGCTAGAGAAAGCCCTCGCACAGAAACAAAGACCCAACACAGCCATAAATAAATAAATAAATAAATAAATAAATAAATAAATAAAGTTCATTCTGCAAGTATTTAAAAAAAAAAAATGAAAAAAAAAAAAACTGATAACCAACAAGGACCTACTGTACAGCACAGGGAACTCTGCTCAATATTATGTAACAACCTAAATGGGAAAAGAATTTGAAAAGGAATAGATACATGTATATGTATAACTGAATCACTTTGCTGTACACCTGAAACTATCACAACATTGTTAATCAACTATACTTCAATATAAAATAAAAAGTTAAAAAAAAGGTAAAGGAAAAGTGTCAAAATGTTTAAAATTAAACTAGATAAAAGGTATATGAAAGTTATTTCTATACTTTTCTTAATAACTTCTCTATAAGTTAAAATTATTTCAAAGTAAAAAGTTAAAAAATATTGAGAGGGACTTCCCTGGTGGTGCAGCGGTTAAGAATCTGCCTGCCAATGTAGGGGACACAGGTTCAAGCCCTGGTCTGGAAAGATCCCACATGCCGTGGAGCAACTAAGCCCGTGTGCCACAACTACTGAGCCTGCATTCTATAGTCTGCGAGCCACAACTACTGAGCCCGCGTGCTACAACTACTGAAGCCCACGTGCCTAGAGCCCGTGCTCCACAACAAGAGAAGCCACCGCAACGAGAAAACCCGTGCACCACAAGGAAGAGTTGCCCCTGCTCGCCGCAAATAGAGAAAGTCCACAAGCAGTAACGAAGATCCAATGCAGCCAAAAATAAATAAATAAAATAAATTTAAAAAAAAATTAAGAGAGCATCAAGTAACTAATATAAAACAATACATTCTGGTGACAGACATCAGATCAGTGGTTGCCTAATTCAAGGGGAAGGAGTTGACTAAAAAGAGGCCTATTCTGGGTAATGGAAGTATTCTGTACCTGACATGTTTGAAAACACAGAAGTGTATATATATATATATATATATATATATATATATATATATATATATATATCAGAATTCACTGAACTGTACAGCTAAAATCTGTGCATTTTACTGAATTTAATTATACCTAAAATTTTTTAAAAGCCAATAAGGAAACTTAAGGTTTGGCATGGGGAGAAAATTAATGATCAAAATTCATAATCATAAGCCTACCTAAAAATGAATTTGATACTGCCTATGTGACCTGGAAAACCTTAAACCAAAGACTTAACTTTGTAAGTCCTTCCTAAAAGAATCTACCCACTATTTAGGTTTCTCAAAATTCCAAGAGATTAAGATTACCTAATTATTAAAACAAAATTTTTTTAAATTAGCAAATACATTGGGAAATAAGCTATCATGAACAACAATAACAACAAAAGGTAAAATTAGCCTCCAAAACACTTTGGATATGTAAAATAAGTATATTCTAGATATTTACAGAAATAAGAGATGAAATTAAAACATGGCAAGAAACAAGATACCAACATCATAACGAGGCAGATAGAAACTGGATATTCTAGGGCTTAAAAATACACTATGTGACATTAAGAACAGAAAATAAAATGTTCCTATTCTCCAATTTCAAGAAAGGAACGGACTGACTGTTCTTTGACATTAGTCGGCTAATCTCTACACTATACTCTGAAGTTCAGCAAGTCATTAAACACTCCTGTTTTTTACAGTCTACAGACTTCCCCCCAAACCAGATACAATACTAACTCTTTGCTTTGTTTGGAGAGCCATGTCCAAGGAGCTCAGTTCTCCCTTGCTTAGCAAGTAATAAATTCAACTTCTTTGTTTCAGACGGTTTTTTTTTTGGCCACGCCACACGGCTTCTGGGGTCTTAGTTCCCCAACCAGAGATTGAACCCCAGCCCTTAGCAGTGAAAGCGCAGAGTGCTTAACCAAGGGACTGCCAAGGAATTCCCTGTGTCAGACATATTGTGTGGGTTTTGGTTTAAGATATTTTGAGTGATGGTCTCTTCCTTAAGAGAATTCAATAGATTAATTTACAGCAAAAGATAGTATTAGTTAACAAGACTATGGATAAACAAAAATATCCAACTGAAGCAGAGAAATTTCAAATAAGAAAAGAGAAGATAAGAGATATATGGGACACTGAGAAAAGGTCTAACATAGGTATAACCGGAGGCAAGGAGTATTAAGAATGAGCAAAAATAACAGTTGAGAGTATTAAAAATGAGCAAAAATAACAGTTGAAGAGAAAACAACTGAGGATTATCCAAAACTAATGAATGATATCAGCCCACAGATTAAGAAGTATAAATGCAAAGAAAACCACTTAGGCACATCATAGTAAAATTTTGGATAGCTGAACAAAGAGAAAACCTTAAAATCAGCAGGGGGCAGGGGGAAGACGTTTATAACAGCACCAAAAATATTAAATGCCTAGGAATAAATTTAATGATATATGTGAAAGAACTATATATTGAAAATAACAAAAAAATTACTGAAAAAGAAATAAGGGAAAGAATAATTGAGATGAAGTAACTGCAGGGCAATTAAAGAAATGGAAGAATAGGACTTCCCTGGTGGTGCAGTGTTTAAGAATCCCCCTGCCAATGCAGGGGACATGGGTTCGAGTCCTGGTCCGGGAAGATCTACATGCCACAGAGCAACTAAGCCTGTGTGCCACAACTACTGAGCCTGTGCTCTAGAGCCCGTGAGCCACAACTACTGAAACCCGTGTGCTACAACTACTGAAGTGTGCATGCCTAGAGCCCATGCTTCACAACAAGAGAAGCCACCGCAATGAGAAGCCCGCGCATTGCAATGAAGAGTAGCCCCCACTCACCACAAGCAAAGAAAGCCCTCACACAGCAATGAAGACCCAACGCAGCCAATAAATAAATAAATAAATAAATTGTGATGGTTCAATTATATTCCATATACAAAAGTAAATAAATAAATAAATAAATAAAACCAATCAATCCACCATCACCTCTACCTTATAACATATACAAAAATCAATTCCAAGTTGATTGTAGGGAATTCCCTGGTGGACTGGCGGTTAGGAATCCGCACTTTCACTGTCAAGGGCTCGGGTTCAATCCCTGGTCAAGGAACTAAGATCCCGCAGGCCACAAGCCCAAACAAACAAGCAAACAAAAAACCCAAGTAGATTGTAGATCTAAATGTAAAAAAGAGACAAAAAAGTTTTTAGAAGAAAACACAGGAAATTATCTTCACAACCTTGTAATAGACAAAGATTTCTTAAACAGGATGCAAAAAGTGTCAGCCATAAAAGACAACACCAATAAAGAGTATTTAACAGGACACTAAATGTGAGAATGTCTGCTTATCAAAAGGCATAATTAAGAGAGTGAAAAGGCAATCCATAGCCTGAGAAAAATCATTTGCAACACAGACACAAAAGACTCATCCAGAATATAAATCTGATAAGTCTCTATTAAATGATAAGAAAAAGGCAGGCAGGTAACCCAGGAGAAAAATGGATAAGACATGAACAAGCACTTAACATAAGAGGATACCCAAATGGCTAATAAGCATACGAAAAGGTGTTAAGCTTCATTTGTCATCAGAAAAATGTACCTGAGAATTCAATGGATATCACTATATCCCTATAAGAATACCTAAAATGACACTGAAGATAAGCAATACGAGGTACTGGTGAGGCTGTGGTACAAATGGAACTCTTACCCACTGTTGACACAAGTATAAGTTGGTTAAATCACTTTGAAAACTGTTTGGCTAAGTTATGGGTTGAACTGTGCCCCCCAAAATTCATATGTTGAAGTCTTAGCTCCAGTCCCTCAGAAAGTGACCTCATTTGGAAATAGGGTCATTACTGATGTAATCAGTAATTAAGTCATTAGGGTGGGCCCAAATCCAATATGACTGATGTCCTTATAAGAAGGGAAATTTCTGACACAAATAGAGGGAAGATGATGTGAAAAGACATTGGAAGAAGATACACATCTAAAAGCCAAGGAGAGAGACCTGGACTTCTCCCCCTTATGCATGCTCAGAGCAAGGTCTGGGCACAGAATAAGTCCCGGTGGAACTCGAGACAAGGCAAGTCTTTAAGGCCCGAACCAGCCGGTGGGAGCCGGGAGAAGGGCCCCACCCCTGCCGGCCGGCTGCAGCAGGGGCCTGGCTCTAGACCCTCGCAGACACGCTCCAGTTTTCCAGAGGAGAACTGGGGGTAAGAGGAGGGGGAACTGGAGGGGGGGAGGTGAGTAACAATTGTTGTTTTTAAAAGCATCTACCAACATCACAGTCCTGAGAAGGAATCAGCTCACAGTCCTGAGAAGGAATCAACTCTGCCAACACCTTGATTTTGGAATTCTAGCCTCAAGAACCGTGAGACAATAAATTTCAGTTGCTCAACCCACCCAGTTATGGTACTTCGTTATGACACCCCAGACAAACTAACAGAGGCAGCATCTACTTAGTGGAATATATGCATATTTACAACCAACGATTCCTCTTCTTGGTACATGCACAACAGAAATGTGTGTATATGTTTGCCAAAAGAATTGTCTAAGAATGTTCATAGCATTGTTATTTTTAAGAGCTCCAAACTAGAAACAACCCAAGTGCTCATCAACAGTAGAATGAATAAATAAATTATGGTATATGTACACAATGGAATTTTATATAGCAATGAGAATGAACCAATTACAACTACATGCGACACTATGGAAGGATCTCGCAATGATGTTGAATGAGAAAAGTCAGACACAAAAGAGTACATACCGGGCTTCCCTGGTGGCACAGTGGTTAAGAATCTGTCTGCCAATGCAGGGGACATGGGTTCAAGCCTGGTCCGGGAAGGTCCCACATGCCACGGAGCAACTAAGCCCGTGCACCACAACTACTGAGCCCACGTGCCTAGAGCCCAAGCTCCACAACAAGAGAAGCCACCGCAATGAGAAGCCCGCGCACCACAACAAAGAGTAGCCCACGCTCACCGCAGCTAGAGAAAGTCCGCACACAGCAACGAAGAACCAATGCAGCCAAAAATAAATTAATTAAATAAATAAAAATTTAAAAAGAGTACATATGGATGATTACAATTAACATAGTTGAACATATAAAAGTAATCTGTGGTGTGAGAAGTCAGGATAGTGGTTACCTTTGGAAAGGAGGGAGGCAGTAGTGATTGGGAGAAGGCAAAAGGAAGGTTTCTGGGATGCAGGTAACGTTCTATTCTTGATTGTGGTGATGGCTATATGGTGAAAATTCTTCAAATTACATGCTTATGATCTGCACACACTTCTCCATATATGTTATTCATTGTTAAAAAAAGTTCTTTAAAGCTGAGTATGTGAGTTAACAGATTAGAAAAGCTGAATCATAAACTATAAGAGAGATCTTAAGAACAGCCATAGGGTCTTCCCTGGTGGTCCAATGGCTAAGACTCCGAGCTCCCAATGCAGGGTACCCAGGTTCGATCCCTGGTCAGGGAACTAGATCCCACAGGCCTCAACTAAAGATCCCACATGCCACAACTAAAAGATGCCACACGTGGCAACAAAGGTCCCGTGTGCCGCAACTAAGACCCAGCACAGCCAAATAAATAAATTAAATAAATAAAACTTTATTGGGTTGGCCAAAAAGTTCGTTTGGGTTTTTCTGTAACAGCTTGCAGAAAAACCCGAATGAACTTTTTGGTCAACCCCATTTAAAACAACAACAACGAAACAGCCATAATGTAGCCCAGATAGGCATAGAAAATATGAGACATTAATGGAAGCATAGAATAAAGTGAAATGGTCAAGTATAAGTCTAATTGGAGTAGCAGAAGAAGAACATAAAGAGAATGGGTAAGAATCAATATTTGAAGAGTGAGAATTTCCCGGAATCAACATGGCACAAATCTCAGATTAAAAACATACAATAATCTCAAGCAGGATAAATAAAAAGAAAACCATATAGAATAAATTATAGCAAAACTGCAGAACTCCAAAGACAAAGACAAAATCTTAAAATCAGATACAGATAAAAGATGGTTTACAAAGAAATGAAAATTAGACTGATTCTTTTTTTTTTTTTGAAAATTTCCAAACTCACATAAAAGTCAAAATGAATAATACAATGAACACATTTATACCACTCAAGTGTTCAGTCACACTGTTAATATTTTGGCCGACCCCCTCAAAGTTTCTCTAAACATATACATGCCTTTCCCTTTTGGGAAAATGTAGAAAATAGGCTGTAGATAGCAGGATTCTTCATCCCCAAATTCTTTATCATGCATTTCCCAGGAACAAGAACATTCTTATATTCAACTATAACACCATTACCACATCTAAGGTAATCAACATAAATTCAATAACAGCACTCTAATTGAGGCCAGATGAAGTTTTCCCAGTTAACCCAAAAGTGACCTTTAAAGTTTTTCTTCTTACTTATTCAGGATCTAATCAAGGTTTATGCATTACTTTCAGTTGTTCTAGCTCTTAGGTTGCTTCTCAATTTAGAACATTCCCACCACTTCCCTTGGTTCTCCATGACATTTAATCATTTGAAGAGATCAGGTCAGTTGTCCTGAAAAATCCTGAAAAAATGTCCCACATGCTGAACTGGTTTGACTGTTTCCTCAGGATTATCAGGTCAAGTATTTCTAGGAAGAACACCACGTAAGAATGTTATACACTGGGACTTGCCTGTTGGCGCAGTGGCTGAGTCCACCAGCCAATGCAGGGAACACGGGTTCGATCCCTGGTCCCGGAGGATCCCACTTGCCGTGTAGCAGCTAGGCCCGTGAGCCACAACTACTGAGCCTGTGCTTTAGAGCCCTCGAGCCACAACTACTGAGCCTGCCTGCCATAAGTACTTAAGCCCACATGCCTAGAGCCCATGCTCCGCAACAAGAAAAGCCATCACAATGAGAGGCACGTACACCGCTCACGGCGACTAGAGAAAGCCCGCACGCAGCAACAAAGACCCAACACAGCCAAAAATAAATAAATAAAATAAATTAATTAAAAAAAAAGAAAGTTATAGACCTCCTGTGTACCACATTATGCCGGTATCTGTACCATTATCAGAGATACCAACCTTGACCATTTTGTGTAATTTTTCTCTTTGTAATCAATAAGTCACCTGTAGGGTAATATTTTGAGACTCGAGAGCACACTTTTTTTTTTTTTTTTTTTTTTTTGCGGTACGCAGGCCTCTCACTGCTGTGGCCTCTCCCGTTGCGGAGCACAGGCTCCGGACGCACAGACTCAGCGGCCATGGCTCACGGGCCCAGTCGCTCCGTGGCATGTGGGATCTTCCCAGACCGGGGCACGAACCCGTGTCCCCTGCACTGGCAGGCGGACTCTCAACCACTGCACCACCAGGGAAGCCGGAGAGCACACTTTTTAATGGCACCTATGGAAGCCAGAAGACAGCAGAATACAGTCTTCAGGGTGCTAAGGAAAAAAAGGCTATTAAAGTAGAGCTGTATTGTCAACTGAAGTATTATTCAAGAATGAAGGCAAAATAAAATATATCCTGAAATTATTATTTAATGATGCAGTAAAAAAAAAATTAATGGGGAAGACTATGTATACACAAAAAGAATTTTTTTTCACAAAGCTTTGTTTTTTTATTCACTTGCCAGGGATTTAGCACTTTAGCATGTCTTGAAAAAAGTACTTTACCTGCCGTCTCTTCTCAAGGCAAAACTGATGCCATCTTTCTGGAAGGGAAGCAGCTTTGCTCTTAGTTTGTCAGGCAAAAAATCCAGCTGTTTATAAGATTCACTTGTCAAACAAGAAATCTGAGGTGTAAGAGACTTTTTTATGTCATGACCTCTGGGCATGATGATTCTAAAAACAAAAAAATCACAAGAGGGAGGGGTGGGGGAAATAGATATTACTAAGTGTATTAGACAATTAAACATAAGTAATAATATGAAAGCACTTATCAATAACCTTGACATACTAGATATAAACTGGTTAAATCATGTTCCCAGAATAAGCTATTAAGAAAATTCAAAGCACTGAGTCCAAAAGCAATTCCTTAATGCACTAAGAATCAGCATACTCTATTTCATTTGTATTTCTAATTTAGCCATGACGTAGCCATACCCGTTTTAAGCAATAAATATATTATTAAAAAGTTAGAAATCAACTATATTTTTACAAACCAAATAATTTTTAAAATAGGGATGAATTTGCTACAGAAAGATAAATCCTTTTATAATTAATCCTTTTATAGGGTTAATTTTCATATTATACTAGATTTTCTAAGAATGAGGTTAAATTGCATTAAAAAAATTTTTTTAAACACAAAGACATCAACTCCAAATTTATAATAATTAAATTAACTTAATATTATTGAATGAGATTGATTTTTAAATATTAAAATGAATTCTTTAATCACTTGAATCCACAGTATAAACTCCGCCTGATTGACATATATACACTAATATGTATAAAATAGATAACTAATAAGAACCTGCTGTATTAAAAAAAAGAAAATAAAATTCAAAAAGAAATATAAAATAAAATTCAAAAAGAAATAAACTCTGCCTGATTAGCACTTTCCTCACCAGTGGCTTTCCACAGTTATAATTTTAATTTTCCACCACATAAAAATTTCATATACCAGTAAATTCTTAGAACACTGCAAGAAAAAAAGTCCTATTAAATCACTGAACTATAAAGCTTCTCTAATAATAACACTTCATATTTAGACTGAACCATTCGTCTGTTTATATATAATCTCATTTCATTTTTAAAACAAATTTGCTTTAATTCTCAATTATTTGCAGACTTATAAAACTTTAGCCCCCCTCTCCCCTAAAAAAGTAATAAACCTCTGTGTACAATGTTTAAGAATCTCAAGAATTCAACAAGTATTTATTAATAACAAATAAGTACTACACGCCACGATCTAGAGAACCAAGGATCATACCCCCACAGAACTTACATTCTTGAGGGGGAGATGAAAATAAACAAATAAATAAACAAGATTAATTACAGTATAGTACAAGTATTATGAAGAAACTTAAGAGGGTAATGGCCACTTTAGGCAGGATGACCAGGTAAGGCCACTCTTAGGTGATGCTTGGTCTTGGTCTACAGTCTAAAGGATATGAAAGAACCAGTCAGGTTCAAAGTTGATAGAAGAGCACTCCAGGCAAACAGCATAAGTGAAAAGATCCTGAGTTGAGAAAAGGCTTAGTGTTTTCTAGAAACAGAGAAGAGGCCAATGTGGTTAGACCAACGAAGAGAATGATATGAGATGAAGTTATTGAGATAACCAAGAGTCAGATCATAGAAGTCCTTGATAAGGACTCTGGATTCCACTTTAAGAATGAAGGGAAGCCAAAGGAGAGGTGCTGTCAAATACACTATTAGGCAGATGTAGCTATTTAAATTTAACTAAATTAAAATTTCAGTTCCTCAATTCCTCCATCAACCATGTTTCAAGTGCTCAATAGGCACATATGGCTAATGGCTCTCATACTGAACGGTGCACACATAGAACATTTCGTTCTTCACTGAAAGTTGTACTGGATAGCAGTTACTGGAAAGTTTTAAGAAGGGGAGTGACACAATCTGACTTACATTTCAAAAACTACAACAAGAGGACAAAGCTATCAATAGAAAGGCATGGGAAAATGTTCCTATAGGACTTTGCCAGTCCACAAAGCCCCCACCGCTTCAATGGCAACTGGATTTAAGAGATGATTTATGACTCACACTTGTCTGAAAAGGTCCTCATAAGCACCAATGAGTCAGCATCCCTAGCACCTTCTCAATAGCAATAATAAAACTCTGAGTAAAGAATAGAGAATGGGGGGAATTCCCTGGCAGTCCAGTGATTAGGACTCCGTGCTTCCAATGCAGGGGGCACAGGTTTGATCCTTGGTCGGGGAACTAAGATCCCGCAAGCCGTGCAGTGTGGCCAAAAATTTTTTTAAAAGAAAGAGAGAATAGAGAATGGTTCAGAAGGGGGAAAGCATGAAAGCAAGAAACCTATTATCATGCTGCAAAAGACATGGCAAAAATCATCTTTAGCAGTGGAACTGGATTTGTGAAATGTCTCAGAGGTAAAGCAAACAGGACTTGCTGATGGAGTACATGTGGAGAATAAGGGAAATGTGAAATCAAGATGTATTGATATACTTAGCGTGATGGAGTTGTACAATTTACTGAGACCTTAAAGGCTAATGAACAAATGGATGGGGAGAAAAAAAAATCAACAAATCCTTTAAGAATATATGTAGTTTGAGATGACTGTAAGATATGAAGTGGATATGCCAAATAGACTTGAAAAAACATGAGTCTGGAACTCTAGGTAGAGCACAAGAGTGAATACATATATTGGGAGCCACCTTGAGATAGTAAACTTATATCATTTTTTGCAGCCACCCAACATCTGGGAACCCTGTTATGTTTAGAAATTTCCTTACATTACAAATACGAGTGGGAGTCAGATATCACCTTCCAATAATAAAGGTGGAAATACCAGATTCTTGCTTTCCCAGCCTTCTTTACAGCTATTGATTTTGCTAATCAGATATACCCATTCCAGACTTCAATCTAGAAAGTCAAAATTCAAAGGAGTTGGGATGAAGTGAAATTTATCCTGTTAAGGGTAGTAGCATTAG
This sequence comes from Mesoplodon densirostris, assembly GCF_025265405.1. Lineage (NCBI taxonomy): Eukaryota > Metazoa > Chordata > Mammalia > Artiodactyla > Ziphiidae > Mesoplodon > Mesoplodon densirostris. The sequence continues at coordinate 56,857,881 of NC_082668.1, forward strand.
AAAGAGCCATGTCAACTTTCCAGAAGCCCTTCAGAGTTAGTAGGATAAGGGATATCAAATTTTAGTGAGGAACACTGGCAAGAAGCTAAGAAAAATATACAAAAACGATTCTACTACCTATTATCTTTGCTTTTTTTACACTGTAAAAAATTTTTAAAAATACTCCAAGATGGGCTTCCCTGGTGGCGCAGTGGTTGAGAATCTGCCTGCTAATGCAGGGGACACGGGTTCAAGCCCTGGTCTGGGAGGATCCCACATGCCACGGAGCAACTAAGCCCGGGCGCTACAGCTACTGAGCCTGCGCCTCTGGAGCCTGTGCTCCGCAACAAAAGAGGCCGCGATAGTAAGAGGCCCGCGCACCGCAATGAAGAGTGGCCCCCGCTTGCCACAACTAGAGAAAGCCCTCGCACAGAAATGAGGACCCAACACAGCAAAAATAAATTAATTAATTTAATTTAATTAAATAATTTAATTAATTTTTAATTAATAAACTCCTACCCCCAACATCTTTTAAAAAAAAAATACTCCAAGAAAAAAATATCTGCTATGTTGAGTTCACATTGCAACTTATATGATTTATTTTATGAGGACTGAATCAGATACTATATTATGAGGACTGAATCAGATACTATATTAGTAAAAATAAACAATGAAACTAAAGCCATCTTAATAAAAAATGTTTTAATAGAATAACAAGAGAAAAAATAATTATTTAAATATGAAGATGGAAGATGTCTAAAACAGAACAGAAATGTGTAGAAAAATTTCAATTAAACTAAAATTATGGTGTGACTGGCTCACTGATAATTCAAATAGGTACTTGAATACATAAAGGGCTTGAAAATATGTACTGGTACAATCTAATTAATAGAAAAGGAATGTTTTAGTTAATACTCAAAATAAAGACATTTTTAAAAAGCCCTTTCCCATTTATACTATCTTTCTAAAGTACAAAACTTATAATGAAAAATACGTATGTAGATCAGTCATACACGTTCATGTGCTGCAAAAAGGTCAGCTGTAACCAACATTACATTAATAGTAGAAGACTCAGGCTTAATCTTCTTTCTAAATTATCAAGAAACTAACAGTTATAATAAACATCTTTCTAATCATGAAAACTGTAGAGGATTTAGTTTAGAAATTCAGCAAAAAAGGTTTTATTCAATCTATACATACTAGTTTACTTTTAGTAAGGTTGGGGGGGCATTAAGATGGAACCAGCAATATATAACTTTTAATACCATGTTACAAAAATCATCAACATAACAACTATTGGCTAAGGAGATTTAGTGAAAGCAAATCTAGGAGAACTCATTTTCTAAGCAGTTATCTTGATAAGCAACACTTGACAAGAGAATAAAGCAGTTTTCTCAATCTTTTAAGATTTTAAGCTAAAGATGGCATTTGTGTAATCAACTGGGAACATGGTAAATTCAATTGGAATTTACTGCTGCATTCTTAAGTAAACAGTGGAACTGTGTTGAGGAGAATCAGATATTGTTAAAATATACTACCAAGAAGTTTATTTTGGAAATAAGCAAATGGCTGGTCAGGGAAATTATGTACTTTGAAGAGATAATTCTGTTACTGTTCTTTTTTTTTTTTTTTTTTTTTTTTGCGGTACGCAGGCCTCTCACTGTTGTGGCCTCTCCCGTTGCGGAGCACAGGCTCCGGACGCGCAGGCTCAGCAGCCATGGCTCACGGGCCCAGCCGCTCCGTGGCATGTGGGATCTTCCCAGACTGGGGCACGAACCCGTGTCCCCTGCATAGGCAGGTGGACTCTCAACCACTGTGCCACCAGGGAAGCCCTTGTTATTTTTGAAATTGAGAAGTTATTGGATGGAATTTATAGCAGAAGAGATACAAAGAGAATCTATGAACTTGAAGATACATTAAGTATAAATGGAAAAAAAAAGCAATTAAAAGAAAAAGATCATCATACTGGATTTTAAGATTAGTATCTGTATGCTGCTTTAGAAAGACACATCTTAAATAGAAGGACTCATAAACATTTGATGTAAAGGAATGGAAAAAGATGTATCATGCATACCAAAATAAACCTGATACAGCTTTATTAACATGACAGCATATGTTGAAGGCTAAAAAAACATTACTAAGACAAAGGAGGACACTTTATAATGACAAAAGATTTAATTTACTAGAATAAACACAGCCTCAAAGTATATAAATATATAAGTCAAAACATCCAGATATGGACTTCTCTGGTGGCACAGTGGTTAAGAATGTGCCTGCCAATGCAGGGGACACGGGTTCAAGCCCTGGTCCAGGAAGATCCCACATGCTGCGAAGCAACTAAGCCCATGTGCCACAACTACTGAGCCTGTGCCCTAGAGCCCACAAGCCACAACTACTGAAGCCCGCACGCCTAGAGCCTGTGCTGTGCAACAATAGAAGCCAGCACAATGAGAAGCCCGCGCACCGCAACGAAGACCCAACACAGCCAAAAATAAATAAATAAAAATAAATAAAATTTTTTAAAAAGATAGAAGTCAATATAAATTTTAAAAAAAGTTATAAAAGAAAAATTTGACAGAATCAAAGAACAGCCAAATCTATAACTATAGTGAGACATTTTAATACATCTCTCTCAGCAATTGATTATACAAGCAAATTAAAAATCTATAAGTTATGGAAGATTAATGAACACAATAAACAAACCTGAGTCATCTGGTGTAATGACAGAAATATTATTTTCAAGCTCATTCTACAAAGCTAGTCTAAACTTCGTAAGACAAGCACGTTACAAGAAAAAATATAAACAAGACATTTTCTCATGTTCATCAGTTAAAAAACAATTAGTGGGCTTCCCTGGTGGCGCAGTGTTTAAGAATCCGCCTGCCAACGCGGGAGATACGGATTCAAGCCCTGGTCCAGGAAGATCCCACATGCCACAGAGCAACTAAGCCCGTGTGCCACAACTACTGAGCCTCCACTCTAGAGCCCGCAAGCCACAACTACTGAGCCCATGTGCCACAACTACTGAAGCCCATGCGCCTAGAGCCCAGTGCTCCGCAACAAGACAAGCCACCGCAATGAGAAGTCCGTGCACCACAATGAAGAGTAGCCCCCACTCGCCACAACTAGAGAAAGCCCGTGCACAGCAACAAAGACCCAATGCAGCCAAAAATATAAATTAATTAATTAAAAAAAACAATTAGCAAACCTAATACATCAGTAAATTAAAAGAGTAAAATATCAAGACTAAAATGGGCTTATTTTAGGAATGCAAAGGCAAGTTCAACTTTTTTTTATTTTATTTATTATTATTTTTTTTTTGCGGTACGCGGGCCTCTTACTCTTGTGGCCTCTCCCGTTGCAGAGCACAGGCTCCAGACACGCAGGCTCAGCAGCCATGGTTCATGGGCCCAGCCGCTCTGCAGCATGGGGTATCTTCCCGGACCGGGGCACGAACCCGTGTCCCCTGCATTGGCAAGTGGACTCTCAACCACTGCGCCACCAGGGAAGCCCAACAGTCAGTTGATTTTTGAGGAGGGTGTCAAAACAATTCAATAGGAAATGAACAAATTTTTTCAAGAAATAGTGCTGGGAGAACTAGATAGCCACATATAAAAGAGTGAAATCAGACCCCTAACTCACACCATACATAAAATAACACAAAACGATCAAGAACTAAAATGTAAAGGCTAAAATTAAAAAAAAAAAATACTCTTGAAAGTGTAAGAGTAAATCTTGGTGACCAATGGTTTCTTAGACACAATGCCAAAAATAAAAGCATCAAAAGAAAAAACAGATAAATTGGACTTCACCAAAATTAAAAACTTTAGTGCTGCAAATAATACCATCAAGAAAGGGAGGGCAATCCACAGAAATGGAGAAAATATTTGCAAATTATATCTGACAGGGGACTTGTATCCAGAATATACAAAGAACAATTACAACTCAATGATAAAAACACAACTCAATTTAAAAATGCAAAAATGATCTGAATAGACATTTCTCTAAAGAAGATGTATACATGGCCAATAAGCACAGAGAAAAATGTTCAACATCATTAGTAATAAGGAAATTGCAAATCAGAACCACAATGAGATACCACTTTATACCGATTAGGAGGCCTAAAATTAAAAAGACAGATAACAACAAGTTTTGGCAAAATTGTGGAGGAATTAGAACCCTCAAACACTGCTTGTGGAAATGTATAAAAGTGTAACCATTGTGAAAATCAGTATGGTAGTTCATCAAATGTTAAACATAATTACCATAAGACCTGCAAATTCTACCCCTAGGTAAATGAGTTTTTCTTTCACCCAAGAAAAATGAAAATATACATCCACACAAAAACTTGCATACAAATTTTCATAGCAGCGTTATTCATGATAGTTAAAAAAAATGAAAACAACACAAATGTCTATCAACTGATGAATTGATGAAGAAGATGTAGTATATCCATACAATGGAGTATTATTTGACAATAAAATGGAATAAAATACTGATACAGGGCTTCCCTGGTGGTGCAGTGGTTAAGAATCTGCCTGCCAGTGCAAGGGACACCAGTTCGAGCCCTGGCCCGGGAAGATCCCACATGCTGTGGAGCAACTAAGCCCGTGTGCCACAACTACTGAGCCTGTGCTCTAGAGCCTGCAAGCCACAACTACTGAGCCCATGCACCACAACTACTGAAGCCTGCGTGCCTAGAGCCTGTGCTCCACAAGAGAAGCCAAGACAATGAGGAGCCCATGCACTGCAACGAAGAGTAGCCCCCACTTGCCACAACTAGAGAAAGTCTGCGCACAGCAACAAAGACCCAACACAGCCAAAAATAAGAACAAACAAATAAATAAATAAAGTTATTACCAAAAAAAAAATACTGATACATCCTACAACATGGATGAACCTGAAAACATTATGCTAAGCGACAGAAGCCAGTCACAAAGAACCACATATTTTGTGATTCCATTTATATGAAAGGTCTAGACTAGGCAAATCCATACAGACAGAAAGTAAATGAGTGGTTGTTTAGGGCAGGAGTCAGGGAAATGGGGGGGTGGGGCGTGGAGTAGAGGGGTAGAGAATAAAGAGCAACTGCTAATGAGTACTGGGTTTCTTTTTAGAGTGAAGAAAATGTTCTAAAATTCGATCATGATTATGGTTCTACAACTGTGAATACATCAAAACCCAAAGATTATGAAATGAATGAATGTTATGGTTTTATTTCCTGGTGAATTTTATCTCAATTAAACCGTTATAAAAATACATTGTAAAAACCTCACGCAATGTACTTCTCAAGAATAAAGAAGAAAATTTAGATGGTAATCTTAAAAGTAGGGGAAAAAAAGCATTTGATAAAATTAAAAATCAGTTCAGAGCAAAAGCTCCCTGACAGAGGAAAAACAGAAGAGAATTTACTTCATATCATAAAAGGTTTTTACCAAAAACTTTCAGCAAACATCATACTTAAGGTAAAATGTTGACAGCTTTCCTTGCAAGGTCAGAGAAGACACAAAAATGCCTACTATCTCAAATTTTATTTGACAATAGAATCGGATCAGTTGAATAAGGCAAAAGGAAAGGAGAAAAAAATTTTTTTGATTTACAGATGACATAGGATTATGTACATAGAATAAAAATAATCTACTAGGAGTTTTATAGGCAAATTTAGTAAGGTTGATGAAAACATGACCAATATTCACAATCCATTATGTTCCTCTACATAGGCAATATCAGAAAATAAAATGTTAAAATTGATACCATTCTTGTGAACATCAAGAAATTCAAATATCAGAAATAAATCTAATAAAAGGATGTGCAAGACCTGTATATGGAAACTGTAAAAGATTGAAAAAGAAGATCTAAAACAAAGAAGTGGTAACCCTGTTACTAGATTGCAACTGATTGTAATATCAACAAACTCTTGAGATGATGTCATATGCCACTGAAACAACGTGAACACCAACGAAAATAGGCTCAGTTTTTAATTATGAAGGTGGCAAAAGAACTAATATTTCTGGAGTGTCTATTACATGCCAAGAACTTGAACGTATGCTATCTCATGTAATCCTCCTAAGAACCCTATGAACTAAGTACTATGTTCTTAATCATTAATGAGTAAAATATGACACGGTAGATAAGAAAGCCAGGAGTAAAATGCAAGTTTGTATGGTTACAAAGCCTGAAATGAAGCAAAGCCTCATCCAAAGATTTAAAACACAAACAAAACCAATCAATCAAACAATTCCGGTCTTGATGTATGCTTTTAGGAAGACAGAGTATACATACAGTCACTCGGAAAAATAGTTTGACAATTTCTTCAATAACTACACATGCAACTACCATATGACTCAGCAACAGTACTCCTGGGCATTAACCCTAGAGGAAATTTATGTCAACACATATGTCCATGCAGAAGCCTAAATATGAATGTTTACAGCAGTTTTATTCATTATTGTCAAACCCGAACCAACCCAACTGGAATGGACCATTCCAAGGGGTGAATGGTTAAACAAACTGGTACATACATATCATGGAATACTGGTCAGCAATAAAAAGGCACAATTGATACATTCAACAATCTAGATGAATCTCCAGAGAATTATGCTGAGTTAAAAAGCCAATCTCAAAAGGTTACACTTGTGTATTTATATAACATTCTTGAAATGACAAAATTGTAGAAAAGATTAGTAGTTGCCAGGGGTTAAGGCAGGGAAGGAGAGAAGAGGTTGTGACTCTAAAAAGGCAACATGAGGGATCCCTGTGGGATGGAAATTTTCTCTATCTTGATGGTGTTAATATCCTGGTGGTGATATTGTGTTATAGTTTTACAAGACATTACCATTGGGGGAAACTGGGTGAAGGGTCCCCAGGATTGTACCTGCATTATTTCTTCGCATTATTTCTCACAACAGCTTATGAATTTACAATGATCTCAAAATTAAAACTTTAATTTTAAAAAATGGAAAAAGCGGGCTTCCCTGGTGGCGCAGTGGTTGAGAGTCCGCCTGCCGATGCAGGGGACACAGGTTTGTGCTCTGGTCCGGGAAGATCCCACATGCCGCGGAGCGGCTGGGCCCGTGAGCCATGGCCGCTGAGCCTGCGCGTCCGTAGCCTGTGCTCCGCAACGGGAGAGGCCACAACAGTGAGAGGCCCGCGTACTGCATATAAAAAAAAAAAAAAAAAAAAAAAAGGAAAAAGCAACACACTGGCTTAACCCATACCAATGAATCTAAAAGTTTTGGAAAATGAGGACCAAAAAGATAAAACTCCAAGAAGATCATGTAGCTAGTGGCAGAGGTAAGACATCTAACTGGGTCTTTGCTCCCTTTTTAACATAAGAATGCTCCATCTCTGCTTCAGGACTAAATCCCAGCGAAAATATCTACTTTAAATAGTCAGAGGACTTCCCTGGTGGCACAGGGGTTGGAAATACGCCTTCTAATGCAGGGGACACAGGTTCAAGCCCTGATCCGGGAAGATCCCACATGCCACAGAGCAACTAAGCCCGAGCACCACAACTACTGAGCCTGCGCTCTAGAGCCTGCAAGCCACAACTTCTGAAGCCCGGGCGCCACAACTACAGAAGCCCACACACCTAGAGCCTGGGCTCCGCAACAAGAGAAACCACTGCAATGAGAAGCCCGCACACCGCAACGAAGAGTAGCCCCCAATTGCCACAACTAGAAAATGCCCACATGCAGCAATGAGGACCCAACACAGCCAAATATAAATTATTTAAAAAAAAATTTTTTAAGTCAGAATATTTGCCTTGTAAAGAATTACAGTTAAAAAATAACCATTTAATGAATTTCATTCTTTCATGTATTCAACAAAAATATATTTGAGTGTTTACATGATACAGACATTGCACTAGGCTCTGGATATATAATAACATAGAACACAGATGCAATTTTGAAGAAATACTATAGAAAATATATTGATACTAGGTGTTGAGGGAACATATAAGAGGAACTCAAGTTTCAAATTTGGGGGTTTGGAAGGCTTCTTAACATACAAGTGCCCTGAATTGGAAGTAAAAGGAAGACAGCAGGAAGGAATTCTCAGTCTTCATCTTACTGGACCTACCAGGAAATCATTCCCTCCTCATTAAATCACTTTTTTTTCACTTAGATTCTAGAACACCGCATCCTCATGGATTTCATCCTACATCACGCCTCCTCAGTCTAAACTTTCGCTGGTTCTTCCTCATCTCCCTGTCCTCTTAAGAGTGTACCAGGGCTCAGGTTTTAGTATCCTCTGCTCTATCCTTTAAAGATCTCATTAGTTTCATGCTTTTAAATACTACCTCTATGCCAATGACTCCCACATTTATATATGGAGATCACACCTCTCCTGAACCTCAGATTTGTTCGCCTATTTAAACAGACATACCTACCTAGCAGTCTAATGGGCCTCTAAAACTTAATATGACCAAAATGAACTCCAGATCTTTCTCTCAAACCATATTCCATCCAGGGCCTTCCCCCTCCCATCCTTCCAGTGGCTCACACCAACTCCTTGACTTCACTCTTTGTCTTATGCTGCACATCTAATCCATCAGCATCTCCTGTTGGCTCTACCTTCAAAATACACCCAGAATCCCACCATTCCCTACCACCTCCACCTCTATCTCCTAATTAAAAAAGTGAGTCTGATCATATCACTTCTCAGAAGTCCTCAATGGCTCCTGATTATACTGGAAAAAAGCTCTATTAATGGTTTATAAGCCCTTCTACAATCTGCCAATCACCTATTACCCTATTCCTATTACCTCTCTACCTCACTTTTTCCTTTCTGTCAAACTGCTATCCCTCCACGTTCCTGCTTAGGACTCCATACTAGCTGGTCCATCTACCTAAACCACTCTCCCTGCTCCCGCATTGCCCCCATATCTGCATGGCTACTTCCCTTTCTTCCTTCTAGTCTTTCCTGAAATGTCAATTTCTCCAGGAACACTTAACTTGACCACCTTATTTAAAACTGCAACTCTCGTGCTTGCTTGGGTAGCACATACACTAACATTAGAACAATACAGAGGACATTAGCATGGCCCCTGCACAAGGATGACACACAAATTCATAAAGTGTTACATATTTTTGAGAGAGAATTTTAAAGTAAATGTGGCAAAATATTAACAATATTTGATTCTGGGTCAACGACATATGGGAGTCCTTTGCACAATTCTTGTGACCTTCTAATAAGTCTTAAGTTTTTTCAGAATAAAAGTTAAATTTTTTTAAACAAAAAAAACGAAAATAATTGAACTCCCTTTTATATCTTTCCTGCTCTACTTTTTCTTTCTTGATAGCATTCATCAACTTGTAAAAACTATATAATTACATATTTATTATGGGTTTTGTTTATTGTCTGTCTCTCCCCACTAAGGCATAAGTTTCGTAAGAGCAGACCTTTCTGTCTGTTTTGTTTCCTAGTGTATTCCATGCACCTAGAGCAGTATCTGGCACTATACGCCCAATATTATTCGTTATATTAAAACTTCAAAGGACAGGGGACCATGATTAGACAGTCTAGAGGGAGAATAGTTCCTAGAGATGAAAAAGTATAAGGTGGGACCACTGGAGTACATGGCTGAACCAGTGTGGAAATAAAGTTGACAGGAGATATGGCAGTCGAGGAACTAAGAAACTAACATGTTGCATCAGCTGGGCTGTATATTCGAATGTAGAAGTCAGAATGTAGGTAGACAGAAAGACAGTAAGCCAAGTTCAAGTTATAGCAGGGAAAATGGAGACACAGTTTGCAAAGTGACTAAGATTAGAGGGGATAGTTTATTATAAATGGATGAAGGCCCCACGTTAGGATATTAGGGTATTAGAATACCATAGAAAGTTCTAAGCTAGAAACGAGGCCTACTATGGAAAATTCTTCCTAATACATAGTAAAAAATCAAATCTTCTGTTCAACTTAAAAACAATTTCAGTTAATCTAGATAATTAAATTTTATAAATTCATCCTAGTCAAACAAAACTTGTTAGTGGAAATGATCCTAATTACTATGGCAACTTAGCTACATGGACACAAGTAAATGTTGTTAAAATAAAATATCTTAAATCTTGGGTGACCTATGACAAAAGATTTGATTACTCACTCCTTCTCTTCTCCCATCCACTGATAATAGGAAGCAGGTGTTCAGAGGTGAGGGAGGAGGACTACAATCTAGTAACCCCAATAAATACCTTTCCCAAGTTAAGTAAGTACAGAGGTAACCAAGTATTAACATAATTCCAAGTTCCTTACTGGAAATACAAATTTAGCTTGAATAAATTGCTAGTTCCCAGAAATGGTGAATATGGAGGTCTACTGGACACCTCTGCTCTGAAGTACATGGATCCAAAAACCACAGGTTACTGAACCAAACTTGGGTCCACATGCTGACATGCAGTAAAGCCAATATACTGACACCAGGTTGTGATGAAGGAAAGCATGGCATTTACTGTAGGACATCAAGCAAGTAGTCCAGGGCAACTAGTGCTCAAAACACCTGAAATCCCCACGGGTTTCAGCAAAGCATTTTTAAAGGCACCCTGACGGAGGGGCATCCCAGGGCATGTGATCAGCTCATGTACAATTCTCTGATTGGTTGACGGTGAAGTAACAGGGCGGTGTCACAGGGGTTAACATTATCAATCCTTAGGCACCTATAGGCCTGGGGCTATGTACTCGTGGTCATCAAGTAGTTAATTTCTTCCATTTGGTGGGGGTTTTAGCACCTGTAAAACCACTCAGGAAACATGTATCAGATACTATTATATGGATACTTCATAGAGGAGCTAAAGGAGAGGATATGGGGGAGCGGTCTGTCCCAGGAAGGCCCCATAGGGTCCTGCTCAGTTACACACAGACTAACAACAACAACAGTTTGATTATCAGTTTAAAAAGGTAGTCAATGAAGATGTCTCTTACCTACTCAAATATCTTCAGTGATTACACACAAAATCATATACTCAGTCTTAGAAACTATTCAGATTTGATCAGGACTTGTAAATGTACCTATTTCATATCTAAACATACTTCATGCTTACATAACAGTATACATTCGGCTTACATGTTTTATCTGATATAGCTATATTTATGGAATGTCAGTCAGTAAGCTACAAACTAAATTAGATAAATTAAAATCACATTTTGTTAGTAAAATTAAATATTCTAAAATGATACAAGATCAATTTCAGTAAACTATAAAATTATATAATGTTTTAGAAATCACTAATGTGGGTTTAAAAAAACTGCCATATCTAATATCTAATTATTTTAAAAGCAAGGAGAGGCGGGTGGGGGATGGAATGAATTGGGAGACTGGGATTGACATATATACACTGATATGTATAAAATACATAACTAATAAGAACGTGCTGTATGTAAAATAAATCAAATTAAATTTTTAAAAAAAGAATCTGCTGTATAGCACAGGGAACTCCACTTCGCTGTACAGTAGAAACTAACACAACGTTGTAAAGCAACGATACCTCAATTAAAAAATAAATAAAATAAAAGGGAAAAAGTACAGAAGAAAAAAAGCAAGGACCCTAGAGTCTTTCGTTCTACAGACAACTGTTTTTAGAATAATGATAAAATAACTCCCACTTATTGACTGACCTCTTTCTGTGAGGCAGTACACTGGGAAGTTTTAGGAAATCTCCTGTAATTCCCAAAACAACTCAGAAAGATAAGTATCATTATCCTCACATTAAGGACAAGAAAATTGAGGTTCAGAGATATTCAATAAGTTATCACCAGTTAGTAACATAAAAGTCTGAATTTTTGCTTTTATGCAACACTGCCTCTTAAAATCACTCATTCAACAAATAATTATTGAGTGTCTATTATGTACTAGGCATATAATAGGCATCGCAGAGAGTACGAGGTAAACAAAGATGAATTTGTGTCATTGTAGCCTACCTTCCAGCTAAATCTAAGATGAAAATAAGAGTTATAAACAAATAATTGCAACACAAGGCAATAAGCGCGTATGAAAGAAGTATGCATAAGAATACCACACAAAAGTGGGAGTGTTGAATCCTCTAAGGTAGCAAGCAATCCAAGAAGGCTTCAGTTAGGAGAAAAAATGCTTGGAACATAGTACACCTTATTTAAATATTTGATGTAACTCTTAACTTGAAACTTGAAGGAAGAATGGAGTTTGCCGGTGGAGAATCAAGATAAGGATATTCTAGGGAGAAAGAAGCCGTATTTCCAATACCACAGTTTCAGAAAATACTAAGCAGTTTAGTAGAGCTAAAAAATAAGATGCTTTGGGATAAATTGTAAAGAAGTAAAAACAAGTCAGGTCAGGGAGGTTCTCATGTGCCATGCTAAAAAGAGTTTGGACTTTAGTCTGTAAGAAATTGGGAGCCTTTTCTAGAGTTCAACCAAGTTGCTACTTTACAAAGATTATTCTGTCAAATTTGGAAGAATGGACAACCTTTTCGAAGGCTACCACAGATAGTCCGGGTAGTACAATTTATAATCTCTTTAGCATCAGACTCCTACATCTAATTACCTACCTGACATTTTGAAAATCTCAAAGTGTTGGGCTGCACCCGGCAGACCTACAAGGCCTGCACTTGCCCAGGTTTAAGACCGAAGAAACAGCCTGAGTCAGCAACAGAGACATCAGTGGTTTAATGGATGGGGGAGTTTACACGTCTGAAGCAGGGTCCTGGAGCAATACCCAACCGTGTGCAGTGTAAGGTGGGCAGGACAAGGTGGCAGTAATCGCTCCCAGAGGTTAGGGGAGATTACCAGTTATAGGGGAATTGACGCAGGTGGGGGCATTAGTTACCAAGGAAACCAATAGTGGAGCATGCCCCTCACTGCCCCTTTGATAAGAACAATCACTAGCTGGGGCCTGGGGTGAATACTCACAGGAAGGTCAGTCAGGTGAGTTGGGTGTAGGTGAAGCATGCAGGGATGGAGCAGGGGACATACAGAGAGCAAGAGAACAACGATCCTAAGTGGCCTGACCATACACATAGACACTTCTAGCCTAAATGTCCAAAACCAAAGTCTTGATTTCTCTATCAAATTGTGTGCTCCGTGACCAAATCTCTCAGTAACAGTGCAACCCTGCAAGTTACTCAAACCAGCAACCTAAGTTCATTCTTGATCTCTGCTTCTTAACCACCAAATTATATCCACTTATTATTAATTATACCCCAAATATATCTCAAATCCATTCAGTTCTTTCCAGTTCCATTGCCATCACCAACCCCAAGCCATCAGTGCTCAACTGGAATACTGCAGTAGTTCCCAACTGGACTCTCCTACACTTTCCTTAATATCAGTTCGTTTCCTTTAAGCACTTAACTGTGATTGACAATTATTTTCATCTGTTTACTCCCTCCTATTAGCGTGCCTTCATGAAGTCAAGGACCACAAACGTCCTGTTTATCGCTGTTTTTACTTCAGTACTCTAGCATCAGCCAGGTCAACAGAAACAATATTAACAAAACCCTTTTTTTTCTGGTTGAAAATGATGTGTTTTAAAAGTAATTTGTCTTAATTAACGTTCCATTATAGAACCAAAGAATTATACTTTACAAACTTGAAATTTCTGTACATAGGAATAAGATTTATCGGAGATTAATATATTTAAAAAGCTACTTATTCTACTAAAATAAAAACAAACAAAACCCAACATACACTTACTAAGTACCAGGCACTATTTCAAGTGTTTTACATATATTAAGTCATTTAAGCCTCACAATGGCCTGTGACTTCTTTTATCTCAATTTTACAGATAAGGAAACAAAGACACTTGATAAAGTAATCTGCCCAACGTCTTTCTAATGATCTGTATTCATCGGTGTACTATAGTTGGCACCCTATCGACACTTGTTTAATGTATGCTTTACATTAAAAAAAAAAAGAGAGAGAGAATGGGACGATTCTCATCAATCATGAGCCCTTCTGTAGCGTTTCTCCTTCGAACCAGACTTTAGAAGTTGGTTTGTAAGAGTGAGAGGAGTTAGCTCAGAACTTCTGAGCCGGTTCTTTTTAGTCAAACTGAAGACGTGAAGGTTTTAGAGGCACCCTCCACAAATATGTGGGTGCAATCTAATCCTGAGCAACTCAAAAGACAAAAAAAGTGAGACTCGGGGAGTGAAGAGTGCGGTGGAGCATGGCATTCTGGACTTGGGAACTACCCTCCCCCCACCCCATTTCACCCACTCTTAATTAAAATGCAATTAAATTCCATTCAGCTTTCTATCTCTCACGTAAGAAACTACCAACTTGCCCGCCACGCCACTCCCAGACGGCCACACCTGGTGTATTCGCTGCAGAATCTCCAACTCCCGCCACAGGTTTGGCCTGTGTCCGCCGCAAAGCGGAAGTCACTTCAAAGGGACAAACTGAAAGTAAGAGAGGATAAATACCAGGAATCTAAAACTCCTACGGCGTTCTTAGAAAACTCTTCCTCGACTACCTTTCGCTTCTAACCCTTCTCTCTTCTGCTAGGTTGGTGAAAAGGCTTCACCATAGCCCTGCGACTACTTCCCCGCCCCAAACTCCAAATCATTCAAAAGTTTGTCCTTTCTCATTGGCCAATGAGGCGGCCTGGGTACCTCCCAAGAACTACAATTCCCGTCAGGCGTCGCGGGAAGCAAACGGAGGAGCTGAAATGGGCGGAAGCAAAGCACGTTGGGAACTGTAGTCGGCTGCAAGCCGAAGAGGGCAATCACCCCGCCTTTCCTCGCTGAGGCTGGAGAACCAGGTGTTCGGCTTAGAGCCTGTTACTGCTGAGGGGAGGAGCCAAGTCCTTAAGCAGCAGTCCCCACTTCCCACCACATGGAGAACGAAAATTTTCCTTTACTCCTATAAAGCAATATAAATACTCCTTGAAAAAATATGTTTGTCTTTCCAATACCTCCAGGTCAGTAAAAACTTCCAGAACTCTCCCACCTCGGGCTCCGACTCGTGGGAAAAGGTGGCTCTTTTACAAGTGGGCAAAATGGCTGTCCTCTTAGGTTTATCATTGGCTGTCCTTTGCGTCCTTCAAGGGCGGATACTTACAGCCGATTGGCTCTTTTTCCCTTGTGGGTGGAGAAAGACTTGGCTTGGCTCTCCCGCGGCCCGGGAGGAGATGAAGGGGTGGAGAGAAGGCAGTTTGTTCAGGCATGATTGGATGACCCTCATGTCACTCCGAGGATGTACAACCTATGATTTGTCTACTGCCCCTCAAAGAGAACGAAGAGGCGGGGCTAGTGCGTGGTGGGAAGGGGCGGGATTTTGCCAGCCGTGGCTGCCGCTGGAGCCGGTGTCCGGGCTGGTGATGGGGTTAATTCCCTTTCGTAAGACTCTTATTTGCACCCACCCAGCCCCGCCGTCGCCCCGCCGCGCCGCGCTCCAACTGCCTCCTCCTCCTCCTCCTCCTCAGTAACGCGGGTAAGAGATGCCCTCCCTTCCCCCCTCCAGCTCCCCGGGAATAACGCGCTTCGCTCCCCTCCCCCGCCCGCCAACCGGTAGCGCTAACGGAGAAGGAGGCAGGCAGGGGAGAAGATGTGGTGTGTGCGAAGGTGGCCTTCCCCGCCGAGCGGTCTGCGCTCCAGCCAGGGCCCCGCCGAGGTGCTGCTGCTGCCAGCCTCGCCGGGAGGTCGGGTTCCGAGGGAGCCCCGGTTCGCCTGGCCCGCCGCTGCGGCTGCGACTGCATCTGCATCCAGTACCTTGTGCCCACCGCCCCCACCCGGGGGCCATGTGAAAAGCAAACCCCTCGAGGCCTAGCGGAGGAGGCAGGGGAAAGGTTCCCAAGTCCCTGCCATAGCTGCTGCTGCTTGCTTTTGCAGCCCTAGGGACTCGGGAACCAGCCACAGCAGGCCTGCCCGGAGCGGGTGCCGTGCGTGGCTCTGCTTTCCCGGGTGGCTGGCGCCGGTGCCCCAGGCTCCCCGGCCCACCCCACGGCCGCCACCCCCGGCCTTGCACCCCGAGAATTTTTAGAAAGGAAGTAAGGCATTCCGACCGTTTGGTGAAATGTTAGGTGGTGCGTTTTGCGTGTGGTACCAGAAAAAGCACAATGGGAATATTACAAAGAAAGTTGAATGACTGTCAGTGCCACGGACTTCGGGGATCAGATTTACACACTTTATGGGTGAGGCTTAGGCTCTGCCCCCCAGATTCCTGTGTGATTGAAGTTTTTCGTCGCTCTCTTTTTTTGTTGCTAGGTGCAGAGGAGAGTGCCTCTGTTCTTTGAGCTTGCTCTTATGCAGAAACAAACTGTTGAGGCCATCAGGTCCCGCGTATAATTGGGGTAGCAAGTCAACTAAGTAAAAGACAAAGAGCTTAGTAAATAGCAGATGATTTTTCTGAAAAAAAAATGTGTGTGTGTGTGTATATATATATGTGTGTGTATTTGTATGTATGTATATAACTCTCTGAGGTTATGGTTTGCCTGATTGTAATTCTGAAGAAACCCTCTGCTTTTAGCCTAAATGTCTATGATTGCAAGAACTTTGGAATAATGAAAAGATGGTTAAAGTCAAACTGGCAGCCCACCTACTTGTAATATTTGAAACAGTAAAATCTGTGTAATATTTAACATAGTAGGATACCAGTGTGACTAGGTTAATTGGACACACCTCAGCTTAACAAAATTTGACATATTTGGCCATATTTGAGAGGGAATGCTAACAAAATTTGACATATTTGGCCATATTTGAAAGGGAATGCTTCTTTCTCACGCGTTGATTGAGTGCTCATCTTTTCAGTCCTTGCTTCTTTGTGGGGGGTGAATATGTTCTTAAATAATGGATTCTATAATTTGTTGTAGACATGTCTGTAATCAGAGGTAAAACCCCGGGCCCAGTCCTGAGGCTTACTTGTTACCAGAATAAACTTGGGTTCTGAAGAAATATCTGAGTTTTGACTAAGCATTGGACCATTTCTTCAGGGTCTGAGAAGACTATAATGGCTTAATGATCTTCCATATTCCATAACTAATATACCTAGATAGAGAATTGACATAGACCCACAGATTCAGGACCTGAAAGAAATTTGGATGGTGTGTTAGAATTAAAAAATGAAACCCTGAGTATAACCCTGAAGGGTAAGTCCCCTCAACTCCCCACAAAAAGAACCCATAGCATACATTACTCAGCATAGCATTTTCTAAAACTTGTTGGGTAATTGTTAAATTACTATAATGCTCTCAGATCTCATGTGCCTTATGTACAGAAAGGGCTGATGAAAATGTAGGAGGCTTCTGTATTCTCTTATTAGCTGCAGGACTCCTCTATGAGCCTCAGTTCAGTTTCCCCATCTATAAAATGGGGGTGGTTCTGCTTAACTCACGGAGTTGTGAGGATTAGAGATGAAGTATGTAAAGCCTCTCACATTGTGCCTAACACATAGTATGTATCAATATGTTAAATATTAACTGTTGTTATTTTCACACATTAAGAGAATGAGTTTGTTTCTCAAACGCACACGGTATTATTGTTGGAGCCTCAGAACATGTTCTGTTAGTGAGGAGTACTGTGGGGATTTTCGTTTATGTTGTGACTTTAAGTGCAGTTTGTAATTAGCCATTTTCAAAGGGAAAGGTTTGTGAGAAATTGGTCATCAGGTACAAAAGAGTTATTTATTCTACAAGAGATTTTTTAAAATAATATTTTGGAAACATCTAGTCTTTGTTGTTTTATTTATTTTTATTATTATTATTATTTTTTTGGCTGCGTTGGGTCTTTGTTGCTGTGCACAGGCTTCCTCTAGTTGCATCGAGCCAGGGCTACTCTTCATTGCTGTGTGCGGGCTTCTCATTGCGGTGGCTTCTCTTGTTGCGTAGCACGGACTCTGGGTGCACAGGCTTCAGTAGTTGTGGCTTGTGGGCTCTAGAGTGCAGGCTCAGTAGTTGTGGCTTGCAGGCTCTAGGGTGCAGGCTCAGTAGTTGTGGCGCACGGGCTTAATTGCTCCGTGGCATGTGGGATCTTCCCGGACCAGGGCTCAAACCTATGTCCCCTGCATTGGCAGGCAGATTCTTAACCACTGCACCACCGGGGAAGTCCATATAGGAGATTTTTTTTTTTTTTTTTCAGTAAAATGCAGGTGTTTGTTGACTATTTCAAATGGATTATCTGGAATAAAAGTATGTGGTAAGTTATTTTAGTGATAAATCATTGTAATATCTTTTAAATTTTATTTAGCTGATGTTTCAAGATCAAGTTTATATACTTGCTATCCACATTCATTGTGCTACCAGGGGCAAGCAACTCTTTATAGTGTTAAGATTAAGCAAGTTGTTTGAATTCGTTATGGCCATAGGCTTACTACTGTTTTGTTGCTGTTTTTAATTCTCATTATTTATCAGTTCTTTTTTTTTTTTTTTTTTTTTTTTACAAATTTAATCAGTTATACATATACATATGTTCCCATATCCCCTCCCTTTTGCGTCTCCCTCCCACCCTCCCTATCCCACCCCTCCAGGCGGTCACAAAGAACTGAGCTGATCTCCCTGTGCTATGCAGCTGCTTCCCACTAGCTATCTACCTTACATTTGGTAGTGTATATATGTCCATGCCGCTCTTTCACTTTGTCACAGCTTACCCTTCCCCCTCCCCATATCCTCAAGTCCATGCTCTAGTAGGTCTGTGTCTTTATTCCTGTCTTACCCCTATGTTCTTGATGACATTTTTTTCTTAAATTCCATATATATGTGTCAGCATACAGTATTTGTCTTTCTCTTTCTGACTTACTTCACTCTGTATGACAGACTCTAGGTCCATCCACCTCATTACAAATAGCTCAATTTCATTTCTTTTTATGGCTGAGTAATATTCCATTGTATATATGTGCCACATCTTCTTTACCCATTCATCCGATGATGGACACTTAGGTTGTTTCCATCTCCGGGCTATTGTAAATAGGGCTGCTATGAACATTTTGGTACATGTCTCTTTTTGAATTATGGTTTTCTCAGGGTATATGCCCAGTAGTGGGATTGCTGGGTCATATGGTAGTTCTATTTGTAGTTTTTTAAGGAACCTCCATACTGTTCTCCATAGTGGCTGTACCAATTCACATTCCCACCAGCAGTGCAAGAGTGTTCCCTTTTTTCCACACCCTCTCCAGCATTTATTGTTTCTAGATTTTTTGATGATGGCCATTCTGACTGGTGTGAGATGATATCTCATTGTAGTTTTGATTTGCATTTCTCTAATGAGTAAAGATGTTGAGCATCCTTTCATGTGTTTGTTGGCTGTCTGTATATCTTCTGTGGAGAAATGTCTATTTAGGTCTTCTGCCCATTTTTGGATTGGGTTGTTTGTTTTTTTGCTATTGAGCTGCATGAGCTGCTTATAAATTTTGGAGATTAATCCTTTGTCAGTTGCTTCATTTGCAAATATTTTCTCCCATTCTGAGGGTTGTCTTTTCGTCTTGTTTATGGTTTCCTTTGCTGTGCAAAAGCTTTGAAGTTTCATTAGGTCCCATGTGTTTATTTTTGTCTTTATTTCCATTTCTCTAGGAGGTGGGTCAAAAAGGATCTTGCTGTGATTTATGTCATAGAGTGTTCTGCCTATGTTTTCCTCTAGGAGTTTGATAGTGTCTGGCCTTACATTTAGGTCTTTAATCCATTTTGAGCTAATTTTTGTGTATGGTGTTAGGGAGTGATCTAATCTCATACTTTTACATGTCCCTGTCCAGTTTTCCCAGCACCACTTATTGAAGAGACTGTCCTTTCTCCACTGTACATTCCTGCCTCCTTTATCAAAGATAAGGTGACCATATGTCCGTGGGTTTATCTCTGGGCTTTCTATCCTGTTCCATTGATCTATCTTTCTGTTTTTGTGCCAGTACCATACTGTCTTGATTACTGTAGCTTTGTAGTATAGTCTGAAGTCAGGGAACCTGATTCCTCCAGCTCCATTTTTCGTTCTCAAGATTGCTTTGACTATTCGGGGTCTTTTGTGTTTCCATACAAATTGTGAAATTTTTTGTTCTAGTTCTGTGAAAAATGCCATTGGTAGTTTGATAGGAATTGCATTGAATCTGTAGATTGCTTTGGGTAGTAGAGTCATTTTCACAATGTTGATTCTTCCAATCCAAGAACATGGTACATCTCTCCATCTATTTGTATCATCTTTAATTTCTTTCATCAGTGTCTTATAATTTTCTGCATACAGGTCTTTTGTCTCCTTAGGTAGGTTTATTCCTAGATATTTTATTCTTTTTGTTGCAATGGTAAATGGGAGTATTTCCTTGATTTCACTTTCAGATTTTTCATCATTAGTATATAGGAATGCCAGAGATTTCTGTGCATTAATTTTGTATCCTGCAACTTTACCAAATTCATTGATTAGCTCTAGTAGTTTTCTGGTAGCATCTTTAGGATTCTCTATGTATAGTATCATGTCATCTGCAAACAGTGACAGCTTTACTTCTTCTTTTCCCATTTGGATTCCTTTTATTTCCTTTCCTTCTCTGATTGCTGTGGCTAAAACTTCCAAAACTATGTGGAATAAGAGCGGTGAGAGTGGGCAACCTTGTCTTGTTGCTGACCTTAGTGGAAATGGTTTCAGTTTTTCACCATTGAGGACGATGCTGGCTGTGGGTTTGTCATATATGGCCTTTATTATGTTGAGGAAAGTTCCCTCTATGCCTACTTTCTGCAGGGTTTTTATCATAAATGGGTGTTGAATTTTGTCAAAAGCTTTCTCTGCATCTATTGAGATGATCATATGGTTTTTCTCCTTCAGTTTGTTAATATGGTGTATCACATTGATTGATTTGTGTATATTGAAGAATCCTTGCATTCCTGGAATAAACCCCACTTGATCATGGTGTATGATCCTTTTAATGTGCTGTTGGATTCTGTTTGCTAGTATTTTGTTGAGGATTTTTGCATCTATGTTCATCAGTGATATTGGCCTGTAGTTTTCTTTCTTTGTGACATCCTTGTCTGGTTTTGGTATCAAGGTGATGGTGGCCTCGTAGAATGAGTTTGGGAGTGTTCCTCCCTCTGCTATATTTTGGAAGAGTTTGAGAAGGATAGGTGTTAGCTCTTCTCTAAATGCTTGATAGAATTCGCCTGTGAAGCCATCTGGTCCTGGGCTTTTGTTTGTTGGAAGATTTTTTTTTTTTTTTGCTGTACGCGGGCCTCTCACTGCTGTGGCCCCTCCCGTTGCGGAGCACAGGCTCCGGACACACAGGCTCCGCGGCCATGGCTCGCGGGCCCAGCCGCTCCGCGGCATGTGGGATCCTCCGGGATCGGGGAACGAACCCGTGTCCCCTGCATCGGCAGGCGGACTCTCAACCACTGCGCCACCAGGGAGGCCCCTGTTGGAAGATTTTTAATCACAGTTTCAATTTCAGTGCTTGTGATTGGTCTGTTCATATTTTCTATTTCTTCCTGATTCAGTCTTGGCAGGTTGTGCATTTCTAAGAATTTGTCCATTTCTTCCAGGTTGTCCATTTTATTGGCATAGAGTTGCTTATAGTAATGTCTCATGATCTTTTGTATTTCTGCAGTGTCAGTTGTTACTTCTCCTTTTTCATTTCTAATTCTATTGATTTGAGTCTTCTCCCTTTTTTTCTTGATGAGTCTGGCTAATGGTTTATCAATTTTGTTTATCTTCTCAAAGAACCAGCTTTTAGTTTTATTGATCTTTGCTATCGTTTCCTTCATTTCTTTTTCATTTATTTCTGATCTGATTTTTATGATTTCTTTCCTTCTGCTAACTTTGGGATGTTTTTGTTCTTCTTTCTCTAATTGCTTTAGGTGCAAGGTTAGGTTGTTTATTCGAGATATTTCCTGTTTCTTAAGGTGGGATTGTATTGCCATAAACTTCCCTCTTAGAACTGCTTTTGCTGCATCCCATAGGTTTTGGGTCGTCGTGTCTCCATTGTCATTTGTTTCTAGGTATTTTTTAATTTCCTCTTTGATTTCTTCAGTGATCACTTCGTTATTAAGTAGTGTATTGTTTAGCCTCCATGTGTTTGTATGTTTTACAGCTCTTTTCCTGTAATTGATATCTAGTCTCATAGCATTGTGGTCGGAAAAGATACTTGATACAATTTCAATTTTCTTAAATTTACCAAGGCTTGATTTGTGACACAAGATATGATCTATCCTGGAGAATGTTCCATGAGCACTTGAGAAAAATGTGTATTCTGTTGTTTTTGGATGGAATGTCCTATAAATATCAATTAAGTCCATCTTGTTTAATGTATCATTTAAAGCTTGTGTTTCCTTATTTATTTTCATTTTGGATGACCTGTCCATTGGTGAAAGTGGGGTGTTAAAGTCCCCTACTATGATTGTGTTACTGTCGATTTCTCCTTTTATGGCTGTTAATATTTCCCTTATGTATTGAGGTGCTCCTATGTTTGGTGCATAAATATTTACAATTGTTATATCTTCTTCTTGGATTGATCCCTTGAGCATTATGTAGTGTCCTTCTTTGTCTCTTCTAGTAGTCTTTATTTTAAAGTCTATTTTGTCTGATATGAGAATTGCTACTCCAGCTTTCTTTTGGTTTCCATTTGCATGGAATATCTTTTTCCATCCCCTTACTTTCAGTCTGTATGTGTCTCTAGGTCTGAAGTGGGTCTCTTGTAGACAGCATATATATGGGTCTTGTTTTTGTATCCATTCAGCCAGTCTGTGTCTTTTGGTGGGAGCATTTAGTCCATTTACATTTAAGGTAATTATTGATATGTATGTTCCTATTCCCATTTTCTTAATTGTTTTGGGTTCGTTATTGTAGTTCTTTTCCTTCTGTTGTGTTTCTTGCCTAGAGAAGTTCCTTTAGCATTTGTTGTAAAGCTGGTTTGGTGGTGCTGAACTCTCTCAGCTTTTGCTTGTCTGTAAACGTTTTAATTTCTCCATCAAATCTGAATGAGATCCTTGCTGGGTAGAGTAATCTTGGTTGCAGGTTTTTCTCCTTCATCACTTTAAGTATGTCCTGCCACTCCCTTCTGGCTTGTAGAGTTTCTGCTGAGAGATCAGCTGTTATCCTGATGGGGATTCCCTTGTGTGTTATTTGTTGTTTTTGCCTTGCTGCTTTTAATATGATTTCTTTGTGTTTAATTTTTGACAGTTTGATTAATATGTGTCTTGGTGTATTTCTCCTTGGATTTATTCTGTATGGGACTCTCTGTGCCTCCTGGACTTGATTAACTATTTCCTTTCCCATATTAGGGAAGTTTTCAACTATAATCTCTTCAAATATTTTCTCAGTCCCTTTCTTTTTCTCTTCTTCTTCTGGAACCCCTATAATTCGAATGTTGGTGCGTTTAATGTTGTCCCAGAGGTCTCTGAGACTGTCCTCTGTTCTTTTCATTCTTTTTTCTTTATTTTGCTGTGCAGCAGTTATTTCCACTATTTTATCTTCCACCTCACTTATCCGTTCTTCTGCCTCAGTTATTCTGCTATTGATCCCATCTAGAGTATTTTTTATTTCATGTATTGTGTTTTTAATCGATGCTTGATTCGTCTTTAGTTCTTCTAGGTCCTTGTTAACTGTTTCTTGCATTTTGTCTATTCTATTTCCAAGATTTTGGATCATCTTTACCATCATTATTCTGAATTCTTTTTCAGATAGACTGCCTATTACCTCTTCATTTGTTAGGTCTGGTGGGTTTTTATCTTGCTCCTTCTCCTGCTGTGTGTTTTTCTGTCTTCTCATTTTGCTTATGTTACTGTGTTTGGGGTCTCCTCTTTGCAGGCTGCAGGTTCGTAGTTCCCGTTGTTTTTGGTGTCTGTCCCCAGTGGCTAAGGTTGGTTTAGTGGGTTGTGTAGGCTTCTTGGTGGAGGGGACTACTGCCTGTGTTCTGGTGGATGAGGCTGGATCTTGTCTTTCTGGTGGGCAGGTCCACGTCTGGTGGTGTGTTTTGGGGTGTTTGCGGACTTTTTATGATTTGAGGCAGCCTCTCTGCTAATGGGTGGTGTTGTGTTCCTGTCTTGCTAGTTGTTTGGCATAGGGTGTCCAGCACTGTAGCTTGCTGGTCGTTGAGTGAAGCTGGGTGCTGGTGTTGAGATGGAGATCTCTGGAAGATTTTCGCCGTTTGATATTATGTGGAGCTGGGAGGTCTCTTGTGGACCAGTGTCCTGAAGTTCGCTCTCCCACCTCAGAGGCACAGCACTGACTCCTGGCTCCTCAATTTGGGATGATTTGTTGTCTATTCATGTATTCCACAGATGCAGGGTACATGAAGTTGATTGTGGAGCTTTAATCCGCTGCTTCTGAGGCTGCTGGGAGAGGTTTCCCTTTCTCTTCTTTGTTCTCACAGCTCCTGGGTCTCAGCTTTGGATTTGGCCCCGCCTCTGCGTGTAGGTCGCCGGAGGGCGTCTGTTCTTCGCTCAGACAGGACAGGGTTAAAGGAGCAGCCTCTTCGGGGACTCTGGCTCACTCAGGCCGGGCGGGAGGGAGGGGCACGGAGTGCGGGGCGAGCCTGCAGCGGCAGAGGTCGGCGTGACGTTGCACCAGCCCGAGGCGCGCCGTGCGTTCTCCCAGGGAAGCCGCCCCTGGATCCCGGGACCCCGGCAGTGACAGGCTGCACAGGCCCCCGGAAGGGCGGTGTGGACAGTGACCTGCGCTCGCACACAGGCTTCTTGGCGGCGGCAGCAGCAGCCCCAGCGTCCCACGCCCGTCTCTGGGCTCCGCGCTTTCAGCCGCGACTCGCGCCCGTCTCTGGCGCTCCTTTACACGGCGCTCTTAATCCCCTCTCCTCGCGCACCAGGAAACCAAGAGGGAAGAAAAAGTCTCCTGCCTCTTCGGCAGCTCCAGAGTTTTCCCGGACTCCCTCCCGGCTAGCTGTGGCACATTAGCCCCCTTCAGGCTGAGTTCTCGCCGCCAGCCCCAGTCCTCTCCCTGCGCTCTGACCGAAGCCCGAGCCTCAGCTCCAGCGCCGCCCGCCCTGGCGGGGGAGCAGACAAGCCTCTCGGGCTGGTGAGTGCCGCTCGGCACCGCTCCTCTGTGCGGGAATCTCTCTGCTTTGCCCTACCCAGGTATGTGGGGAGTTTCTTGCCTTTTGGGAGGTCTGGGGTCTTCTGCCAGCGTTCAGTAGGTGTTCTGTAGGAGTTGTTGCACGTGTAGCTGTATTTCTGGTGTATCTGTGGGGAGGAAGGTGATCTCCGCGTCTTACTCTTCCGCCATCTTACCCGGAAGTCCTATCAGTTCTTAAGTGTTTCTTTTCTGTGGTACAACATGCCAGACACACTGTTCCTTTCTCCTCCCAGGCACTTTTTTTTTTTTTCTTTTTGCGGTATGTGGGCCTATCACTGTTGTGGCCTCTCCCGTTGCGGAGCACAGGCTCCGAATGCGCAGGCCCAGCGGCCATGGCTCACGGGCCCAGCCGCTCCGCGGCATATGGGATCCTCCCAGACCGGGGCACGAACCTGTATCCCCTGCATCGGCAGGCGGACTCTTAACCACTGCGCCACCAGGGAGGCCCTCTCCCAGGCACTTTTGAAAACATACTGGGTCTTCACACATAATAGTGTCCTTGGAGTTTGTACAGTGAGACAAATTTAAAGTTAGCCTGAAAACAGTTTTATTATGAAGCCTTCTGACAGTAATTCCAGGCCAGGGTTCAAGGCAGCTAGCTACACCTTATGCTGAATAGCGAGCTGAAATATATAATGTTATGGTGGACCTTCGAAGTTACTGAACCCAGTACAGTTGGATGCTCCTTCGAGGGACATTAAATGGCAGCAGCGTAGAAAATTTTGTAAATTGAAATACACTTTTTCAAATATTACTCAGAAGACAAGAATTGCCAAGTAATGAAAGAGATGTTCTTGTACTGGCACTATAGAACACATAATTATACCCGTTTGAGTTAATGTTAAGTTTTGTGGGTTTTTAAAATAAATATATTTATTTTTATTTATTTTATTTTTGGCTGCATCGGGTCTCCGTTGCTGCGCGCGGGCTTTCTCTAGTTGCAGCGAGCGGGGGCTACTCTTCGTTGTGGTGCGCAGGCTTCTCATTGCAGTGGCTTCTCTTGTTGCAGAGTACGGGCTCTAGGCACGTGGGCTTCAGTAGTTGTGGCTTGCAGGCTTTAGAGCTCAGGCTCAGTAGTTGTGGCGCATGGGTTTGGTTGCTCCGCAGCATGTGGGATCTTCCCAGACCAGGGATCGAACCCGTGTCCCCTGCATTGGCAGGCGGATTCTTAACCACTGTGCCACCAGGGAAGTCCCTAATGTTAAGTTTTAATTCCTTAGAAATAAAGAAGCACTGAGAATTGATAACACTTTTATTTTTTCCATTCTTGAAAATGTTACAATAATAAATCCTTAAGACTGATAGGTTTATATTATATTGTTGCTATTTGCATTAGAAAATCTCACTATTAACACTTTCATGATCTATTGTAAATATGTTGGGCAGCCTGTATGTCAAAGAGGTGTGGTTCCAAATGGTAGTGAACTTTTCAGATAGCACTTGCTGCTCCAGACCACAGAATCAGTACACTATCTTTTCAGTCATATCTACATACAGTGATGATAACTTACTACTTATAACTTAAGATGAATAAACTAAGACGGTTATCATAAAGAGAAGGGAGCGTGTCAGTTTTTTCTCGGTATAATAGTAGTCTTTTTCTAAAGGAGTAAAATAATTTTCCCACTTGATCCCTGTGAATTCTGATAATGCTTACTAGTAATACAGACATGGGCAAAGAGTCAAAGCATATAATCAAACAATTTTATTAAGTTAACTTTGCTTTCTAAATAAGGATATGTTATATAATAACAGATTTGCTTATACCTGATAAGTATGTGTATTTTTCTAGGATTTGATTCAATAGTTATTGGCTGATGGTTGAAATAAGAGATGAGTTATTTAATCCTGGCTCAAAACTAGTTCTCTACCTTATTTTCATGCAATTTGGTTTTTTATTCCCAGATTTTATCCTTTATTATTTGCCTCTTCTTACCTTTTTAGTTTCCACACATACCTATTAACTTGAAATTTTTTCCTATGAGTTTTGAAAGCCTACACTTTATGACTTTTGTTATTCTCTTTGCCATCTGAGTTGTAGATTTGCGACTTTTTTCTTAATTTCTACCTGTAAGCTCACTTCTCCAAGCAAATTTTGACGTTTTTGAGCCTTCTTATTTCATAAATACTAGACCACATAACATGTTTAAATGATTGTTCTTGTAGCCTGCTTGACTAAAGTTTTCATCTACAACTCCCTAAAGCTACTTTCTCTCCAAAAGATATTAAGTATGGAACATAAACTACATTCATTTTTAACTCTTGACCTTTGTTCTTAAAAGTCAATAATTTGATATTGTCTTGTCTTAAGAGTTTAAAGTACTATAATTTGACTTCTCCCAACTTTAGCTTGATCAGTGACAGATATAATTTACTTTTGTGGTCTACTTGTGCAATTAACTTCACTAATCTGCCTTCTACATGAAAGAAGTTCCATACTGGTATAAAATATCACCTTACAGTCTGAGTTAGAAGTTTAACTAACTGCAGATTCACTTTGTTGTCTTGGCCCTCACTGGAGAGGACAGCTATGGGATTTAAAGTTTTTTATTTCTTTAAGTTTTCATGTTGTGGGGGGAAAAAGTCTGTACATATATACAAAGCAATGGCTTAAATGAGCATTAAGGCCTTCAAGTTAAAAGTCCTCTTGGGGAAGCAGCTTATTACAGAAGTTCTGTGTTTAAAAATAAGTGTCTTTTTATTGGAAACAACCCAAGTACCCCTCAATGACTGAATGGTTAAACAACATATGCTATATCCATTCCATGGAATACTATGCAGCAATAAAAAGGAACAAACCATAGTATATAGCAACTTGCATGGATCTTGAAGGAGTTATGCCAAGTGAAAAAAACAATCTTGAAGTGGGACAACCACATGGTTCCATTTATATAACATTCTCAAAATGACAAAATTAGAATGCAGATCTGTGGTTGCCAAGCATTGGGGATGGGGTGGGAGGATAAGGGTGGTTGTGACTGTAAAGGGTTAACATGAGGGATCTTTGCAGTGATTGAACAGCTCTGTATCTTGATTGTGGTGGTGGTTATGTAAATCTATATACATGTGATAAAATTACATAGAAACATACACATGAAGGAGTGCATGTAAAATTGGTAAAATCTGAATAAAATTGTGGATTATATTGGTGTCAGTACCTGGTTTTGATATTGAACTACACTTACACAGTCATCCCTTGTTATCCACTGGGAATTGGTTCCAGGACTCCCCTTGGATACCGAAATTCACAGGTGCTCAAGTCCCTTGTATAAAATGGCATAGTATTTGCATATAACCTATGCACATTTTCCCATATACTTTAAACCATATCTAGATTACTTATAATACCAAATGCTATGTAAGTCGTTGTATTGATAACTACAGTGCAAATACTGCATAAATAGTTGCCAGTGCACGGCAAGTTCAAGTTTTGCTTTTTGGAACTTTCTGAAATTTTTTTCCTGAGTATTTTCAGTCTGTTGATTGGATCCACAGATATGAAACCTGTGGATATGGAAGGCCAACTGTATAATGTTATCATTGGGGGAAACTGGATGAAGAGTACATGAGAGCTTGCTGTACTGTTTTTTACACTTCATGTGAATCTATAATTATTTTAAAATTATTAAGTCAATTAAAGAAAAAAAATACCCTTTACTTATATATATGTTCCTGTATAGTATTGGGAAAAGAGCATCTGTTTTTTTGTTGTTGTTTTGTTTTGTTTTTTGTTTATTTATTTTTGGCTGTGTTTGGTCTTCCTTGCTGCATGTGGGCTTTTTCTAGTTGTGGCGCGGGGGCTACTCTTCGTTGTGGTGTGCAGGCTTCTCATTGCGGTAGCTTCTGTTTTTGCAGAGCACGGGCTCTAGGCGTGTGGGCTTCAGTAGTTGTGGCTCACGGGATTAGTTGCTCTGTGGCATGTGGGATCTTCCTGGACCAGGGCTCGAACCTATGTCCGCTGCATTGGCAGGCAGATTCTTAACCACTGCGCCATCAGGGAAGTCCCAAAGCATCTGTTTTTAAACAAATATTCTCTGCAAAATACCAGTCATACATTTCTTATTGTTCATGTACATTTGCATGCAATAGAAATACTTCTACGTCAAGCATACCCAACACGCAGTTTCCATTTTCATTTTATATGCCTTGTTTCCCCTAAATGCCAGTTCATTCTTATTTTATTAGGGCTTGCTGCCTTTCACTTTACAAGCTCACTTCATAAGAACTAGAAAGAATCTGATATCGGTCATCTATATTGTTCATTTTCCAGTTACTAGAAAAGGATTTTGTCAAGAGAGGCTGTACATTCATTATTCAACTAGATAATTGCATTTTAAGCAAATTGATCATCTGTAAGACAAAATAAAAGATTTTGTTCTCTTGTAAAGACAGCAAATGAGGTATAATTTGGGAGAAGAAAATGATATTAGTGCTTGTTAAGTTATACTATGGTTATAATGCGACCATGAACCTTTTAATACAAAAGTATTAAATGTTTTAAAGCAATGTGGGAAGATTGTGAGGAGGTCAGAAGTAAAAGTTGTAGGCCACCAACTTGGGGAAGATACGCTTTCTGTGATATGGTGATCTTGATCCATTTTGAATGAATTTTTGTGTATGGTGTGAGGTAGGAGTACAGATTCATTCTTTTACATGCAGGTATCCTTTTTTTTTTTTTTTTTTCAGCACCATTTGTTCTTCTTTCTCCATTGAATTGTTTTAGCACCTTTGTTAACCGTAAATGTAGAAGATTAGTTCTCAATTTTCAATTCTATTCCATTTATTTATTTTTAACATCTTTATTGGAGTATAATTGCTTTACAGTGGTGTGTTAGTTTCTGCTGTATAACAAAGTGAATCAGCTGTACATATACATACATCCCCATATCTCCTACATCCCCATATCTCCTCCCTCTTGCATCTCCCTCCCACCATCCCTATCCCACCCCTCTAGGTGGACACATATTCCATTGATTTATATGTCTGTCATTATGCCAGTAGTCCCACAATGCTTGATTATGTAACTTTGTAAAAAAGTTTTGAAATTGGGACATGTGAGTCCTCTAACTTTGTTATTCTCTTCCAAGATTGCTTGGCTATTCTGAATCCTTTTTATTTCTATATGTAGTTTAAGATCAGCTTGCCAGTTTCTGCCAAGAAACTAGCTTGGATTTTGATAAGGTTGTGTCAGATAGGTAGGTCAATTTGGCAATATGGGGAGTATTGCCATTTTAACAATATTGAGAGCATTTCTTTAATATTTAGTGATTCATTTTTTGAAAAGTAATAAGCTTATTGCTTGTTAAACTAGATACAGTTGAACCTCCATATCTGTTGGTTCCGCATACATGGATTGAACCAACAGTGAGTCGAAAAATAGTTTAAAAAAAATTTTTTTCCAGGAGGTTCCAAAAACAAAACAGCTCGCCATGTTTGGGAGACTATTTATATAGCATTTATATTATGTTTACAACAATTTACATAGTACTTACATTGCACTAGGTATTATAAATAATCTAGAGATGATTTTAAAGTATACCGGAGGATATATGAAGGTTATATGCAAATACTGTGCCATTTTATATGAGGGACTTGAGCATTCATGGATTTTGGTATCCAAGGGGGATCCTAGAACCAATCCCCCATGGATATTGAGGGATAACTGTATCATATTTTACGAAAAATATATTTTCAAAATAAAAACATAACGAGAAGAATGGCATTGTCGTACATATTTGCATATCTCCATAATGTCTGGTTTATAAGAAGATAGCCGGGTTCTCATAAATGTTTTTACATTCACTCTAATATGATATGTGGTTTTGGTAGAAACATAAGACAATTTGGCCTCATACAGATACGCAGGGGAAAAAGGAGGACCTCATGCACCCTTTGAAAGCATCTTGATGATCTGCAGTGGTCATTAGTCCATACTTTGAGAACAGCTTGTTCAGTGGAAAGAAGTATCTTTGGAAACTCAGAAATTTGGTGAAAGTCACAAGTCTGCCACTTAACAGCTGATGTGATTTTTGAGCAAGTTATTTAGCCTCTCAGTCTTTCTTCTTCTGTAAAATGAGGATAATGACACTCCCTTTTAGGGTTTTTATAAGGAGGAAACAAGATCATGCCTGTAAAGTTTTGGGTATATAAAAACCACCAAAGAACTGAGGCTTGTCTTTTTTCATTTATATTTGTCCACCTCTATTCTATAGGATTAGCTAATTTTTTTCCACTGAAGGTGTACATACCACCATGAAGCATGGTAACCTTCATGTAAATTTGGTTCATTGTATAGTATTTACTTAAAAGCTGAACTTTATTCAGACAATTTTCTACTGTCAGTCCTTTTAACTACATATTACGATAGCAAACAAGTAGAGAAGAGAAGAGCCAACAAAAAGGGTAAAGGAATTTTTAAGAAATGGGAGAGTAAGTTGATGTCTCCTTTAAGACCCTTTGTTGCCTTACTGCAGTCCTGCTATTAACTTTTGGAAGAATGAAGGAAAATGCAAAAATTCTGCCTTAAATTAGAGAATGGTTCTTCAGCATGTATTTTCCCAGTTAAAATTAATAAAATAAAATTAAAATATAAATGATTCCAAATCCTCAGTGATTCTATAAATATTGAACCAAATTTCAGATAGATATTATTGCAGTTTTTTTACGAAGCAGGTTGAGAAACGGAATGAGGTGTGGGGTCCAATTTGGACAGGGTGGTCAGGAAGACCTCTTGACATTGGAACAAACACCAGACTGAAATGAGGGAACGAGTCATGTGAGGGAAGAACAACATTCTGGGTAGGAGGAACAGAAAGTACAAAGGCCATGGCATGGGGGCATACTTGGATGGAGATGGAAATTACACTTGTTTACTGAAGTTCAGCAGTGTTCTCCCAAAGACGGTTAGAATTTAAAGGAACAAGTACACTAAGAACACTCTGGAGTGTGGCTCTGGGGCTGTCAACTATGCATATTTACTAGCTAAGTGAATCATTTCCACTGTAGATCCTCTTAATCCCAAACGTACTGAGTTTTAAGGGACATTTGCAAAGTCTAAACCCAAATCTCTAATCTCCACTTATCAAAGGTTTCTTGTCTTTTCAGTGCTAAACCAAGAGATGCGGTAGTTTTTCCTACAATTACCTGCATTTACATAGACCAGTAGGTAAATTGTTGTATTGGAATGTGAGGTCATCTGGTCCAGCTTCAGTGGTTCTCAAGGATCAGTCCAGTGACAGATACCTGTGCAGCTTTTCATAAAGTTAGCTGCTTTTCCTTTCCTTTTTTCTTTCAGGATGTATTAGAATGGGGAGATGGGTACATACCCGACTCTGCCTTTTTGAGCAAGCT
Organism: Mesoplodon densirostris; assembly: GCF_025265405.1. Lineage (NCBI taxonomy): Eukaryota > Metazoa > Chordata > Mammalia > Artiodactyla > Ziphiidae > Mesoplodon > Mesoplodon densirostris. The sequence continues at coordinate 56,890,163 of NC_082668.1, forward strand.
CTTGTGGGGACCTTACATGACGGGAAAATCAAGCAGATAATCATGTAGCCTTTACTTGAACTATTCTAGTGACAGGACTGCATTCTTAAGGGACTTGTCTCTACTATATGTCTATATGGTAGAGATAAATATATATATATTGGCGGGGGAGTGTAGGGAAGGACAGCATAGTCAGAGAAGAGGAGATCCAGCTGGTCCCAGACACAGTTGAAATGTTATCATAAAGGTGCATCAATATCAGTCACCTGTCCCTCTCCCCCTCCCTTCACACCCCCAGAGAACAGAAGTGTTGGTAGGAATGGGAGACTTTAGTTGCCCAGGCCCAAGACCCTCCTGCTTGGCCCTGTTGTCTAAAATGAGAGAAATTGGAGGACTAATCCTACAGATGTCCTCAGTAGGTACTTCGCCCCTTTATACCCCCCCAGCTGTTTAGCGCCCTTCTTAGATTTGCTGGGTTATATTCCATATTGTTGTGGGCAGAGAAGCTACAGCTAGTCTTCAAAGCACATTAGATCTTGTCAGAGAACCAGGCAACTAGACCATAATGGTATCTTTGTGATTTTAGATTTTGTTTTACTCAAGGTGGTATGACCATAGGAAATGAAAGTCTTGGTGGACAGTTTTAAAACCTATTTTTAGATCATTTTGATAACAGTCAAGTCAATTTGAAAAAAATGATGCTCATATTTGAGTGGTTTTACTCAGGTAATATCACCAACTGCTGTGTCTTTCGAAATCAAAAACATTTCATGTTTATTCAGTACACTCAACAGATTGTAAACTTTTGTTTTGTTTTGGGTTTTTTTTTTTTTTTTACTGCAATAGAAAACTGAGAAGCTGAGCTGTTGTAGAACTTGGTACATTTCTAAACTTAACTTTTTGGAAAGTTTATATATTTGTTAAACTTTAAAAAAAATCAAAACAATGCATACACGAAAAAATCAAACAGTACAGTGGATCTGTAATTGATCATTATTCCCTTATCTACTGTTATTATCAGAATTGGTGAGTCACTTGAAGAGAACTAGAATGTTCTTAGCATCGAAAGTCAAATGGATTCTTTTTTTAATAGTTTTTTTTAATTAACGTATTTAATTTATTCATTTTTGGCTGCACTGGGTCTTCGTTGCTGCCCGCGGGCTTTCTCTAGCTGCGGCTAGAAGGGGCCTCTCTCCGCTGTGGTGCACGGGCTTCTCATTGCAGTGGCTTCTCTTGTTGCAGAGCACAGGCTCTAGGTGCGCGGGCCTCAGTAGCTGTGGCTCGCAGGCTCTAGAGCTCAGGCTCAGTATTTGTGACACGGGCTTAGATGCTCCGCGGTGTGTAGGATCTTCCCAGACCAGGGCTCGAACCTGTGTCCCCTGCATTGGCAGGCAGATTCCCAACCACTGTGCCACCAGGGAAGCCCAAATGGATTCTTTTTTAAGCTTTCATCAGTTCATCAAAATCCATGTCAATTTGTTTTGTTACACATTAGAAGCATGGATTTCCTGTTTTGGGGGGTCTTTTTCAGTTTTCCTGGGGTTTCTAATTTTCTTTCTTTTTTTTCTGATTGACAAATAATAATGTACCATCAACATATCCTCAAAGTTATTCAGTGTCTGTTTCATGGAGGCCTCTTTGCCTCAGAGATTTTCTCTTAGATTCTGTATCCTGCTCTCACCCTGGGACTTGCCTTCACTGCCCTCCTAGGTTGAATCAACTGTTCGCTGGATCCTGTGGATCCTTCCTCTCTCTTGATTTTTACACTGATTTTGCTTGATAGTAGCCTGAAGTATCTTCCTAAGAAAGATTGCTTAGGAAGTAAAGCTTTGGAGACCTTATATGCCTGAACTCTGCCTTCATACCTGATTGGTAGTATGGAATGCTAAATTCAAAATCATTTTTCCCTTGTACTTAGACATAGCACTAGTGTCTTGTGGCATCTAGGTTGCTTTTCAGAGATATGCTGATGAAATTTTCCAAGCATACAAAAATTTTTGGCTGACTCAATTCTATAATTATTAACATTTTGTTCTATTAGCTTTATCAATCTATCTTATTTTTTGATGCATTTCAAAATACATTGCAAGGATCAGTATACTTCAGTCCTGAACACTTTGGCTTGCATATAAGTAACTAGAATTCAGTATTTGGTTACATTTTTATAGGTAGATATGCATACAGAAAAATGCACAAATCACAAACATACCATTCAGTGAGTTTTTTACAAATTATATACATCCATGTCTATCAAGATATAGAACAGTATCACCACCCCACGAAACAAGAACCAAAAGTTCTGATTCTTTTCCACCATATGTTATATTCTCCTGTACGAGGACTTACATAAATGGAATTATACAATATGTATTCTTTTGTGTAAGGCTTCTTCCACTCAGCATGTTTTTCAGATTTATTCAAGTTGTTGCTTGTATGCATAGTTTCTTTTATACTAGAACAGTATTTTATTGAGTAAATATATAGTTGATGTTTCTATTCTGTTGATGGCCACCTGTGTGCTGTTTCTGGTTTTTAGTAGTAAATGAAGCGACTCACAAGAGTATTTGAGAATAAGTTTTAAATCTTCAAATTAGAAATACGTGCTGGGACTTCCCTGGTGGCGCATTGGTTAAAAATCCACCCGCTGATGCAGGGACATTGGTTCAAGCCCTGGTCCAGGAAGATCCCACATGCGGCAGAGCAACTAAGACTGTGCACCACAACTACTTAGCCTGCGCTCTGGAGCCCCACGTGCCTAGAGCCCGTGCTCTGCAATAAGAGAAGCCATTGCAATAAGAAGCCCGTGCACTGCAACGAAGAGTAGCCCCCTCTCACCGCAACTAGAGAAAGCCCACGTGCAGCAACGAAGACCCAAGGCAGCCATAAAGAAAGAAAGAGAGAGAGAGAGAGAAAGAAAGAAAGAAAAAGAAATACTAACATGCAGTATACTGCACAGAAATACATTGGTTCATTTCTTCTTTATTTATTTTGCTGCATCAGGTCTTAGTTGCAGCATGCAGGATCTTTCTTTGCAGCACGCGGACTTCTCCCTAGTTGTGGCGAGTGTGCTCCAGAGCACACGGGCTCAGTAGTTGCAGCACGCGGGCTTAGTTGTCCCCATGGCATGTGGGATCTTAGTTCCCCAACCAGGGATCAAACCTGAGTCCCCTGCATTGGAAGGTGGATTCTTAATGACTGGACCACCAGGGAAGTCCCATTTCATTTCTTCTTTATTCCATTCTTTTCCTAACTCTTGAATTTTTGTTAATACAAAATTAACTCATAACTTAGCTGAGAATACTGTCATACTTTATATGATTTTTTGCTGTCCTCAGTACTATAAAGAGCAGGAAGGAAGATTATTTTAAATCATCCCCTCTTTTAAAATTTTTTATATTTTTGTTGAAACTAAAATTAACCTGTTTTTTCTAGTCCACTGATTGACTTTAGGTAATTAGGTGTAATTAAGAGCATCTTTCCTTAGAAGTTAGTACTTCAGCATATAAAGTCGTTGAATTTTAGAGATAGAAGTTTTTAAAGAATATGTTAGTCTGACATTGTATGTGAATCATCCTTGATCCAGAGAGGCATGACTTTTTCAGTTATGAATGCGTTTTGCTTGCTTCTTTTTTTTTTTTTTTTTTTTTAATTTGGCTGCATTGGGTCTTCATTGCGGCGTGTGGGATCTTTTGTTGTGGCCTGCGGGTTTCTCTCCGGTTGTGGCGTGCGGGTTTTCTCTCTCTAGTTGTGGCGCAGGCTCCAGAGCATGTGGGCTCTGTAGTTTGTGGCATATGGGCTCTATAGTTGAGGCATGTGAGCTCAGTAGTTGTGGCACATGGGCTTAGTTGCCCTGTAGCATGTGGGATCTTAGTTCCCCCACCAGGGATTGAACCCACGTCCCCTGCATTGGAAGGCGAATTCTTTACCACTGGACCACCAAGGAAGTCCCCACTTGTTTTTTTAATAAAGATTATTACTTCTATTTGTTGTAATTTTGGAATGGCAGTTTAAAGTTTAAAAAGAAAAATTTTAATTTATTTATTTTTGGCTGCATTGGTTCTTTGTTGCTGCAAGCGGGCTTTTCTTTAGTTACGGCAACCGGGGGCTACTCTTCGCTGCAGTGTGCAGGCTTCTTATTGTGGTGGCTTCTCTTTGTTTTGGAGCATGAACTCTAGGCACGTGGGCTTCAGTAGTTGTGGCACGCAGGCTCAGTAGTTGTGGCTCACAGGCTCTAGAGCACAGGCTCAGTAGTTGTGGCACACGGGCTTAGTTGCTCCGCAGCACGTGGGATCTTCCCGGACCAGGGCTCGAACCCGTGTCCCCTGCATTGGCAGGCGGATTCTTAATCACTGTGCCACCAGGGAAGTCCCCAAGTTTAAAATTTTATGTTCATGATATGGAGTGTTTTTTGTAGCTCTTTAAGTTTTGTTAAATCCATATGATAAATTAAGAATGACGTTTTCCCATTGCCATACCACATTACACAAAGGATTTTATACTGTTATAATATCCAGTGTACACATACCACAGCTTTTTGTGAGTGTTGATTTTCTTTTTAATGAATGGTGATTTTGAAATTTAATTCAAGTAAAAAAAGAGTAAGGTGGTTTTTAGTGTAGTATTCAAGCTGTATTTGTGGCATACGAAAGTTACTTCATGGCTTTTCTGAAAACTTCATACAGCTACACAACTTTTCGGTTGCATTTACCTTACTACTAAAATGGAAAATCCAATGATAAAACAGGTGACAATGTTAAGAGGATTGACTTAAATGTTAAATGAAGCTTATATCTACTTTATTTGCATCTAATGCCTATACTTTAATTTTAGAAAGGGCTTGTTTACTTGTGTCATTTTTTTCTTGGTTTATGTGGCATTTGTGAAAATGCTTACAGAAATGCTAGTAAGGGATAATTGGTGTTCTTGTTTGTGAAAGTTACACTAAGATCACAGAAATGCCTAGTAATTAAATTGATTCTGTTCTTCTTAAAGACATACCTCTGCCTTCAAGAAGCTCACGACTTATCTGGGATCCACTTGAGTCAGAATTTCCATATTATAAATGCCTGCAGCTTCCATTTCCTTTTTCTCCTCATCCTACTTGTCCTCCTCTTCTTCCCCTAGTCTTTGGACAAATTTGCTTAAAGATAAGACAGGATTAATGGAACTATGATAAAGTAGAAACGAGTCTCAGTGGGTGGCCTTTTTAATTAAATATATGAGGTTCCAAGGATTACATGAGATTTACGCCTTCTAAATGCACAATAGAGAACCAAGTGAAAGTTGGTGGTCAGATAACCATTAATTGAATTGCTTTTACATAGCCTATGGTAAAATTTGAATACAAGCATTTTTGTCTTGCCCTCATTTCTCTCACAGCTTTTCACTTGGCATCCTATACTTCAGAGAGATTAAATTATTTAACCAAAGTTAACATAACCAGTTAATGGCCCAGCCAGGACTTTATACTCCAAGTCCAGCTTTATACTATATCAAGGATAAAGGAATTAATCAGGTAATTTAATTGCCTATTTTTTTAGTCCCAGAATGTAATAAGGGCACGTTTATTGGTGAATATTTCAAAATAGATAGCTTGTCAGACAAATTACTATCAGACTCCATACTTTGTTCTTCTAGACTTTATAATGTTACTCCTAGAACTGCCAGTCACTTAAAACTATTTACTTACATACTTAAAAGACCTTCCCTCTTGTCCCCTGCATTGGCAGGTGGATTCTTAACCACTGCGCCACTGGGGAAGTCCCCTGGTGTGGGCTTTTTAAAGAGTTAGTATAAAACCTGACATATAAATCATGTTGAAATTTATTGGCCATTGTTGACTTTTTTATGCTGATATTTTAATATAACTTTATGGAAATATAATTCACATACCATAAAGTCCACTTAAGTTTACAGTTCATTAGGTTTTAGTATATTCACAAAGTTATGCAACATCACCGTAATCTAGTTTTAGAACATTATCATCAATTCAAAAAGAAGCCCCATATCCATTAACAATCATTCTCCATGTTCTTTTCCCCTTCCTGCAGCCCTAGACAACCATTGATCTACTTTCAGTCTCTATAGGTTTGCCTCTTCTGGAAATCTCATGTACATGAAATCACACAGTATGTCATTTTTTGTGGCTGTCTTTCACTTAAGCATAAGGTTTTTAAGGTTCATCCATGTTGTAGGATGAATCAGTACTTCATTCCTTTTTGTGGCTGAATAATATGCCACTACATGAATATACCATATTTTTTTAATCAGTTCATCAGTTGAGGGACATCTGAGTCGTCTCTACTTCTCGGCAATTATAAATGACACTGCTATAAACGATCTTGTACAAGTGTTCGTATAAACATATGTTTTCATTTCCCTTGGGTATATACCTACCAGTGGAATTGCTGGGTCATATGGTAACTCTGTTTTAACCATTTGAGGAACTCATCAACTGTTTTCCAGAGTAGCTGCACCATTTTGCATCCCCAGCAGGAATATAAGAGGATTTCTGTCTTTCCATATGCTCGTCAGTTCTTGTTATTGTCTGTCTTTTTGATTATAGCCATCCTAGTGGATGTGAAGTGATATCTCCTTGTGGTTTTGAACTGCATTTCTCTAATGATTAAAGTTGTTGAGAGTCTTTCTCCTGTGCTTCTTATTGGCCACTTGATTTTATGTGAACTTTGATATCGAAATGTTGTTTGTGTAGCTCTTATGCGCTGTACAGTTAATCAGTATATAGGCACTGTATTCCATATAAAATACCAGTATGTATACAAACACATTAAAGGATTAGCTCTAAGACATATTGGAGAATTGGAGTGATTCATCAGTGTTTTCCAAACTTAACTGATAAATAGGGCAGTTACTAGTTTGCCTGGGACAGTCCCGGTTTATGCCTGTTGTCCTGGCTTAATTATGAAAGTGCCATCTTTCACTCTGAAGTATGCCCTGATTTGGGTGATAAATTATATGGCCAACCTACTGACAATTAACCTAGAGTACTTATTTAAATATACACTTGCTATCTACTAAATTAGAAGCTCCAGAAGAAAGGGGCCTGAAACTATGTTTCTAGCAATTTCAGGGTCAAGCACATTTGTAATGTATCATTCTAGCAGAATGCTGGTGTTGCTCTATGACCCAAAACCCATTAACATTGTTTTAGTGGGACAGTGAGTTCCAAGTTAAAATTGGAGAGAAATAATCTAACCTGATAGCCTAGCACCACCCATCTCCTTAAAGTGATGATAGGGGAGGAGTATCAGCATGCACATTGGACTGGCTTGTAGGGGCCGGAGGGTATGCGACAGCAAGTAAAGTGAAATAATTTACTGGAAGTAGGATGATCTCAGGACAGAGCTCTAGTAAGAGGCAGTGAACAAAGCTGAGCTTCTCAATAGTATTTTCCTTTGAGTTAGGTGAGAGTAAGAGAAGAATTCATGTGTTCTTCATACCTGAGAACTAGGAGCAAGAATTAATGGGGATGGCGGGAGGCAGAAGAAGTACTTTCAGACTTTGAGGCTATGTTAGAAGGAAGATAGAATGTAGTACTGTTGGGTTTTATTTATTTGGGGGTCAGTGAGATTTGGGAGTATTTGCACATAGGGTTGTTTGTAAGCCAAGCACTTGTAAGATATCTATATAACTTATAAGATATCTATACAATAGGTGTCAGAGATGCCCATCTGGGTTTTAAGATATGTTTTTTTGTTAATTGTACAGTTTTTGTCTTTAAGATGACTCAGTATAAAGTAATATGCATTAATTGTGGAGGGTCTTGTGCTGAGCCATTCATACTTGCTTATATGATTGATTACCTTTTAGCACCAATGCAACATAGTTAAGAAATGGCTTAAAAGGTAGGAGTTTATGTGTATCACAGCATAGCTGTTGCCTCATGATGTCTCCATTAGCCGGAAACTTGAGCTAACTCTTATTAGCTGTGAGACCAAGCAACACTGCCTTAAATCTAAGTACCCACACCATAGTAGCTCATCCAGAAACTCTTTGGATGGGGGGAGGAACTTTTTTAAAAAGCTTTATTGAGGTACAACTGATGTACAATCAGCTGTATCCAAAGTGTATATTTTGAAGATGTGCTGGTTTTCTAATTGATACTCTGGCAAGTCTGCCATTATAATTTGTCTTCTAAGCATACAGTCAGTAGAGAAATGAAATGACCCATTAATTTAACTTGAGAAAATCATTGTGAATTATGTATGGGAAGAAGATTACACTGAGTTGTTAATAAGACTTGTCCATATCTATAGAGCAGGTACTCTTCAAAATTCAAGAGCTGGTGACTTTTCATTTGTACATATTTAGCTGAGCAAATGGAGCAAATAATTACATGCCAGATTAAGGACATGGTATAATAAAAGCTTGAGAAGTTCCAAAGTGTAAGGAATGGCTGGGCTGGATTGGTTAGGGAAAGTTGTGAGGAAGAAAAGTCGATCATGAAAACATAGAACAAACAGTAAGTTGGAGTTTGAGCTAGAGCTTGGAGAATAGATGTGATTGACCAGGCAAAAATGGGTGGAAGAGCATTCTAGATAAAGAGAGAAGCACTGGTGAGTACAGGTGATGCAAGGTGAATTGCCTAGCTTGGCTGTGGTCTAGAATGGATGAGGGGAAATCACACTGGAAAGTTAAATTTGAGCAAAATAGTAGAGGATTTTAAATACCAAACTGAAGGATTGACTTGTGTCCTTTGAGTCAAGGGGAACTACTGGAGATTCTTTTGAGCAAGATGGTGTTGATACAGATTTCATTGCCTTATTGTTACTGAGACTCTGTGTTTCTGTGTCACCTCTTCCTCTTGATGCTGTAGACCTTTTTCCTTTCCTACTTCCATTGTGGTTGTCAGGAAATTTATTTATTTATTTATTTATTTATTCCTTTTTGCGGTATGTGGGCCTCTCACTGTTGTGGCCTCTCCCGTTGCGGAGCACAGGCTCCGGACGCGCAGGCCCAGCGGCCACGGCTCACGGGCCCAGCCGCTCCGCGGCATATGGGATCCTCCCAGACCGGGGCACGAACCCGTATCCCCTGCATCGGCAGGCGGACTCTCAACCACTGCGCCACCAGGGAGGCCCCAGGAAATTTATTTTTAAATTGTCTTCGATAGTCCATCTGTCACCTCTTTATTTTTCTAAGTATTTTCAAATCTCTCTACTTATAATAAAGTAATAATACCAGACCTAGAAGAGAGAGGGAGAGAAAGGTATATCATTACTATTATAGAATTAGAGTATGGCTTAATTTAGAAAATATTATGAGTTTTCAAGTAATATGAATCGTAGGCAACATTTGGAGTCCTGAAAGATTCAAACATATTGGGTCCTCCTTGTATGTGATGATCCAAAGTTATACTGTTTCGTTACTTTCTTTTTAATTGAAGTTTAGTTGATTTACAATATCATGTTAGTTTCAGGTATACAGCACAGTGATTCAGTTATACATATACATACATATATATTCCTTTTCAGATTATTTTCCCTTATAGGTTATTATAAAATATTGAGTATAGTTCCCTGTTGTACAGTAGGTCTTTGTCATTACTTTCTTGACCTTTATTTTAAAATATATATATTTAGAGAATAAAGCACATTCAGCTTAAGAATATCCCCCCCCTTTTTTGGAATGTCAAAGGATCCCTAGAAGTTATAAATGTAGAGTTGAGGGTAAAATGAGAAGAATATTTTCCTATTCTCATCTCATTGTTTGATTTCTTAATTCAGATATACAAATAAAAACTGTGTTTAAAATATGAAGAAATACACATAAGCAGTTCAACTGTTTATCTTAAAGCCGAATTCATGACCCTAAGTGGTGGAAATGCTTTACTTTTAAAGGGTTATGAGAATCTAATAGTGCAGGTTTTTTCACAGTGGTAAACACTGGAATTTGTGTGCTTTTAACATTTTTAGGCTTTTATATTAATTTTCTATTTTCATTTTTGTTATTATATTACCCATTTTTTATTTCCTAGGAATTAATTGTCCCTTAAATGTGACACGGCATAAACTATTTTCATTTAATTTCCTATGGAAGAAAATAATAAGCATTTAAGACTCTCTGATTTGATTCCACTCTGTTGTTCACTCATTTGTTTAATCAGCCATTCCTTGAAAAAAACATTTAGTGAATACTTGCCATGTGCCAAGCCCTGGCTTTGAGAATAGAAAAATCAATGATATGTACTCTTGCCCTGGAGGAGCTCAATCTAGTAAGTCATTACAAATCCACTTGGTAAGTTGGGGGAAGGGTAAACTGTGACAAAGTGAGAGAGTGGCATGGACATATATACACTACCAAACGTAAAATAGATAGCTAGTGGGAAGTAGCCACATAGCACAGGGAATATCAGCTAGGTGGTTTGTGACCACCTAGAGGGGTGGGATAGGGAGGGAGATGCAAGAGGGAAGAGATATGGGAACATATGTATATGTGTAACTGATTTACTTTGTCATAAAGCAGAAACTAACACGCCATTGTAAAGCAATTATACTCCAATGAAGACGTTTAAAAAAAAAAAACCCAGAAGTGTACTCTCCCATGTGTTTTCCTGTGGCATTATATATATGTGTGTGTGTGTCATTTTCGTATCAGTTATTACTCTGTACCTTGATTATGTGTAGTTCATCATGTACACAACCCTAACCTCTGCTACCACCTGCCTTTCCCCTACACCCAGTCAGAGACACTGCTCCATTTTAAAATTACCTGAGTCAAAAACTTTGTCAGCTTGACCATAATACCTTGTACACAATTGAACTTAATAAATGTTTGTAGATTTGAATATAATTAGATATCTTGTATTGATTTGAAACAATAGTAGAGATCAAACTTACAGCTCAAGAAAAATTATTTAGAAACAGATTTAGAAAAATAAACTTCCTTTTCAAAAATTCAGAGATATTCCACTTCAAGTTAAAATTCTGTCAAAACTTTGGCTTGCATAAAATTTCTCTCCTTTATGTCTCCAATAAAAAATGATTACAGTCTGATAGCTGGGAGATAACTTTATTGAACGAGCTGATGTCCGTATCCCAGTGAATACCATAACCCAGTCTCAACACTGGCATTAGTTGATATGAGCATGAGCACTGAACTGTCCTTATCCTTCCTGATATTCTCAGTTTTTTCCTCTAGGCTGAGGCATGTCTTCAGGGCTGCTTGAGGAACTTGTGCTTCTGCCTAGTTAAGAGAATTGATTTTCAAAACTATGCTGATTAACATGGTCCTGTTTTGAATTCTGCCATAGAAGGAACTGGTAATGTAACTGCCGAGTCTAAAGAATACTAACCCGAAAAAAAGGTTTTGTAGTATGTTTTTGTTCTATCAAGCCATATTAAAATTACCTCACTAAAGAACCTTTTTGGAGGTCTGGCCGCCTGCTCACCCATTTTGTTTCACGGTAAACTCTCCCTGCTGTCTTACTTCACTGAGGCCAGTGTCCTGACCTTCGTTTCCGGGTCATCCACATGGTCTCCTTTTTAGGCTTTTTCTGATAGGTAGGGGCTATTGAAAGAAGATAGAGAACTAAGCAGGTTTAACCTTTTTAAAAAGTGTTAATCACTTTCTGCTTTGACTTGGTGATTGTAATCCTTTTATAACTATCTCTCTTGTATTTCCGAACTTGCATTTACAAATTGTCTTTTCTTCTCTCTCTTTAAGCCCCCTGCCACCTCCTACCCTTTTTTTCCGTACATAAATTTCTCTCCTCTCTCAGTGAAGATATTGGGGCTATTTATTATAGTTTTGGGGTCACCGAATTAACCGTGGATACTTTAAAAGTCTCTCTCAATACTTTTCCTCTTTTTTCTTCTACCAGTCTCACCTGAAGAGGTGTCCCTTTTCTTCAAACCTACTCCAGCTCTCTTTAGAATGTGTTGATCCCTAACTGTGTACCAGGGACTATGATAGGATTTCTAGGAGACCCTGTAAGGACTAGGGTAGAATTCTGACTTGCCCTTAAGAAGCTTAATGACCTGTGTTTGTGATCACATTTCCTGCTTCTTCCAATATTTGTTCTCAAACTTGTCATTTGTGCATTTTTCTTTGTACTTCTAGAATTAGAGAAATTTTAAATGGGAAGGGAAAAGATTGCTTTCCCTCAAGGAGATAAGAGGAGGGAGTGTCTTTCAAATGATACCTTTTCTTTCTTCCCATTTGAGAAGATTTCAGAGAGGAGTATATTATATCTCTTGGGCTCTCAGGTGTGTGGTGGCAGGAAGAAAGGCTGAAGCTCTCTGCTGTGGTAAGGATTCCTGTATCTGATTTATTAATCCCAACCTTTCAACAAGTTTAAATCCAGTAATTCTTTATTTCACATGTATGAGCTATATATGTGTGTGAAATTTATATATATTTCGACTCCAGTTATCTGTATACCAGTACAATCTTATTGGAATGTGGTACTAATATATAGTTAATATGTGCTCTCATTTACTTTTATGAGTTTGTGTGTCTGCAGTCCTAAACATAGGGCAAAAAACATCTTGATACTGTTGGTGGGTGAAAAGTTTTTGTTTTTTATTGTAGTGAAATACACATAACATAAAATTTACCATCTTAACCATTTTTGTGTACAGTTCTGATGTTAAGTATATTCACATGGTGCAACCAATCTCCAGAACTCTGGCAAAACCAAAACTCTATACCTATTAAATAACAACTCCCCATTCCCCTCTTCCCCAGCTTTTGACAGCAAGCATTCTATTTGTCTCTATGAATTTGATTACTCTAGGTATCTCAGGTGGAATCATACAGTATTTGTCTCTTTGTGGCTAGCTTGTTTGACTTAGCGTAATGTCCTCAAGGTTCATCCTGTTTTAGCATGTGTTAGAATTTCCTTCCTTCTTTTTTAAGGCTGAATAATAATCTGTCTTCTGTATATAACACATTTTGTTTATCTGTTCATCTGTTGATGGACATTTGGGTTGTTTCCCACTTTTGGCTATTGTGAATAATACTGCTGTGAACATGGGCATACAAATATCTCTTTCAGACCTCACTTTCAGTTCTTTTGGGTATATAACCCAGAAGTGGAATTACTAGGTCATATACTACAGACATATTTCTTTTTATTGCACTTCACATAAGCGTTTTTTACATATTGAAGGTTTGTGGCAACCCTTTGTCAAGCAAGTCTACCAGCACCATTTTTCCAACATTTGCTCACTTTGTCTCTGTGTCTTACTTTGGTAATTCTCGCAATATTTCAAACGTTTTCATTATTATATTTGTTATGATGATCTTTGATGTTACTACGACAACTCACTAAAGGCTCAGATGAGAGCATGTTTTAATGATAAAGTTTTTTTTTTTTTTTGCGGTATGTGGGCCTCGCGCTGTTGTGGCCTCTCCCATTGCGGAGCACAGGCTCTGGACGCGCAGGCTCAACGGCCATGGCTCACGGGCCCAGCCGCTCCGCGGCATGTGGGATCTTCCCGGACCGGGGCACGAACCCGTGTCCCCTGCATCGGCAGGCGGGCTCTCAACCACTGCGCCACCAGGGAAGCCCGGTGATAAAGTATTTTTTATTTTTATTTTTTATTTATTTACTTTTTGGCTGCGTTGAGTCTTGGTCACTGCACGTGGGCTTTCTCTAGTTGCAGCAAGCGGGGCCTGCTCTTCGTTGTGGTGCTTGGGCTTCTCGTTGCGGTGTCTTCTTTTGTTGTGGAGCATGGGCTCTAAGTGCGTGGGCTTCAGTAGTTGTGGCCTGCAGGCTCAGTAGTTGTGGCACACAGGCTCAGTAGTTGTGGCGTGTGGGCTTAGTTGCTCTGCAGCATGTGGGATCTTCCTGGACCAGGGATCAAGCCCGCGTCCCCTGCTTTGGCAGGCGGATTCTTAACCACTGCGCCACCAGGGAAGTCCCAATAAAGGTTTTTTTGGGGGGGGTTTTTGGGGGTTTTTTGCGGTACGCAGGCCTCTCACTGTTGTGGCCTCTCCCGTTGCGCACAGGCTCCGGACGCACAGGCTCAGCGGCCATGGCTCACGGGCCCAGCCGCTCCGCGGCATGTGGGATCTTCCCGGACCAGGGCACGAACCCGTGTCCCCTGCATCGGCAGGCGGACTCTCAACCACTGCGCCACCAGGGAAGCCCTAAAGTATTTTTTAATTAAGGTATATACATTGTTTTTTAGGCATGCTATTACACACTTACTAGACTGTAATATAGTGTAAATATGACTTGTGCACTGGGAAACCAAAATGTCTGTTTGACTCACTTTACTGCAATATTCACTTTATTATGATGGTCTGGAACTGAAACTGCAGTGTCTCTGAGATATGTCTGTAATTCAGTTTTTAAGTTTTTGTGGAATTACCATACTATTTTCCACAGTGCCTGCACCATTTTACATTTCCACCAGCAATGCACAGGAGTTCCAGTTTATCCACATTCTCACCTACTCTCTGTTGTTTTCTCCTCTCTTAATAGTAGGTATCCTAATAGGGGTGAAGTGTTATCTCTTTGTTGTTTTTATTTGCGTTTTCCCTAGTGATTATTGAGGTTGAGCTCCTTTTCATGTGCTTGTTTGGCCATTTGTATATTTAATTTGGAGACATTTCTGTTCCTTTTCCCTTTTTAAAAAAAATTTATTTGTTTATTTACTTTTGGCTGCGTTGGGTCTTTGTTGCTGCGCGCGGGTTTTCTCTGGCTGCGTCCAGTGGGGGCTACTCTTCGTTGCGGTGCGCGGCCTTTCATTGCAGTGGCTTCTCTTGTTGTAAAACATGGGCTCTAGGCGCACGGGCTTCAGTAGTTGCAGCACATAGGCTCAGTAGTTGTGGCTCGCACACGTGGGCTTAGTTGCTCCGTGACATGTGGGATCTTTCCAGACCAGGGCTCGAACCCATGTCTCCTGCATTGGCAGGCGGATTCTTAACCACTTCACCACCAGGGAAATCCCCTCCTTTTCCCATTTTTGAATGGGGTTGTTTGGGTTTTTTTGTTGTGTTGTAGGTGTGTTTTGTTTTTATCATAGCTTTCTTGGGCTTCAGTTTTAAGTAATACTTTTTAAAAATCAGACTCTATTATTATTTAATGACACACAAAATTTGTTAAAATGTGCTGTACATGTAACTAGAAGCCTAAATATTGGGTCCTTCATAAAGTAATAATATAATGAGGAGCACTAGTTTCGTGGGGTTTTTTAGCAACATTCGAAGCTATTTATCAAAATAAAATTAAATACTGTATAGCTTCAAGCTGTTTCCAGAGGTCTACGTTAGACATGCAAAAATACTCAGTATATGTAGTTTTCAGATTAACTAGTGTTCAGTCAATTCTTTTTTTTAATAAGTTTATTTTTTAAATTTATTTTCTTTTGTTATTTATTTTAGGTTGCGCCAGGTCTCAGTTGCGGCACATGTGCTCCTTAGTTGTGGCATGTGAACTCTTAGTTGCAGCATGCATGTGCGATCTAGTTCCTGACTAGAGATCAAACCCACGTCCCCCACATTGGAAGGCGGGTTCTTAACCACTGCAACACTAGGGAAGTCCCCAGTCAATTCTTAGTAAATCAATCTAAGAGTATAGTATAATTACAAGATTTTTTAATTCTCAATTAGAATTCTGCCTTAATAGATGTTTAAGAAGGCTTATTAACTTATAACTTGGTTTTTTACAACTCAGTCATATTCAGGTTAAAATTGTCAAGCATCTAAGAAATGCTGATACCAAAATTCAGATACCTATGTTAGTTGGCTATTTTATAATTATTTTAGTCTATAAATCTGGAATAAGTTCAGGTTTTTTTTAAATTTTTATTTATTTTTTGGCTGCATTGGGTCTTTGTTGCTGCTCGCGGGCTTTTTCTAGTTGTGACGAGTGGGGGCCACTCTTTGTTGTGGTGTGCAGGCTTCTCATTGCCGTGGCTTCTCTTGTTGCAGAGCATGGGCTGTAGGCGTGTGAGTTTCAGTAGTTGCAGCACGTGGGCTCAGTAGTTGTGGCTCACGGGCTCTAGAGCACAGGCTCAATAGTTGTGGTACACAGGCTTAATTAGTGGTAATTAGCAATATAGTTATCTTAAGATAGTATTTTATTGTTGTTGGTTTGCTTCTGTTTTTTTGTTTTTTGGGTTTTTTGCTTTTGCTTTACTAATGTGGAAGTTATGCACTGTATTTTTTATTTCTTTTAGTGATTACCCTTTTTAACCATTCATGTTTAACGGAAGTATATCTTGAGTGTCTTATTGTCCTTCCCACACAATACCAAAGGTCTTTGAACTCTTATCTCTTATTAGTTTTCTCTTGTTCCTTTAATTATAAGCAACAGAAATCCAAAGCATACTAACTCAACAAAAGGGGAAATTCCTGGGCTTCCCTGGTGGCGCAGTGGTTGGGAGTCCGCCTGCCGATGCAGGGGACACGGGTTCGTGTCCTGGTCCGGGAGGATCCCGCATGCCGCACAGCGGCTGAGCCTGTGAACCATGGCCGCTGGGCCTGCGCGTCCGGAGCTGTGCTCCGTGACGGGAGAGGCTGCAGCGGTGAGAGGCCCGCGTACCACCAAAAAAAAAAAAAAAAAAGCGGGGGGGAAATTCCTAACTCATATGAATGCTATGTCCAGGCCTCAAATGCTATTATCTGCCTCTTATGTCCTCTCTGCAGGCATTGTGTAGACAGCTTCATCCATGTTACCAGGAAAAATTAGTTGCCTATAAATCCTGGCTTACTTGGTCCTTAGAACTCTTGATCCCGCTAGGAATGAGCTGGTGACAAGGAAGATCTTATGGCACATTCTAAATGACCCAACTTAAGTCACAAGTTCAACCCTGAAATGTGTCCAGTATAGTTCATGGTGTATAGTATATGCCTAGGTCATGTTCTTACCCCTGGGGCTGGAAGTGGATGTTGAGTCAAGTGCAGGGTAAGGCCGCTGGTGAGTAGTGAAATAGAAGAAATAGAGGAACAGGGCGTTCAATAGACAGAAATAACAGAGGACAGTATATATATAGTCATCATTCATTGAACAAAATAATGGACCCATAAATGAAGGAATGTTACAGTCCAAAATAAATTTTGACGTAAGATCTTAGAATACATTAGCCCTATACTTCTTCAAATTGAGGCCTGGCGTCTACAGTGCTGGAGAAGTACACATTTTAAGAGATTCAGTGTGGTAGATGTCATTAAATGGTAATGAGTTGGAGTGGGGAGGAATAACAAAACAGTAGAAATATTGAATTATAGTTTAATTCGTTCAAGTGTAATGACAATTCTATAAGCACGCATCACTTTTCACATACAAGAAAGGTATATTATGTGGTGGCTAAGACTGCAGACAGATCAGTACTGTCCAATAGAACTTTGTACAATGATGGCAATGTTCCATATCCTCACTGTTCAACATGGTAGCCACTAGTCACATGTGGCTACTGAGCACTTGAGATGTGGCAGGTGCAACTGAAGAACTGAATTTGTAATTTTATTTAATATTAATTAAATTTAAACAGCTACATGAGCTAGTAAGTACCTTATTAGACAGCACAGCTCACTAGACTCGGAATACCTTGAATAGTATCCTGCCCCCTCTATTTGATAGCTTTAAGGCATTAGGCATTTTACAAACCTCTCCTTGCCTTTATTTCCCCCATCTGTAAAATGGGGTAAATATATATTGATGCCTATCTCAATGGGTTATTTTGAGGATTAAATGGCTTAATTCATGTACATGTGTTTGGCTCTCACTGTCTTAGTTTGGGCTACTGTAACAGAATACCACAGACTGAGTGGCTTGTAAACAGGCCTAGGGAAGGCCTAGGGAACTCTGTGGGGTTTCTTTTACAAGAGCCCCAATTCCATTCATGAGTGCTCCATGAATTATGGGCTTATGGCCTAAGCACCTTCCAAAGGCCCTACCTCCTGACACCATCACATCGGATTAGTATTTCAACATAAGGATCTTAGGGGGACCAAACATTTAGACCATAGCACCTGCTGTGCCACACTCAGGTGTTAGTCATTATCATCTTTATTGTCCCCATCCTTTCACCACCTTGGAATGGAAGCTAAAGAAATGAGGGGCCAGTAGCCCAACAATAAAAATTTTTTATTGGAGGTCTTTGGAACTGTAATACTTGGGCTATTTATTGATAATGTATATATTATTGTTCACTGAGTACAGAAAATGGGGTTAAAATGTAGCTTGGGGAGATTTAGGGAAGATATTTCAGTACTAAGTATTGTTAGTTCTTGGAATTGGTTGCCAAGGGAAACGGAGAAATTTTTAGTTTTATCAAACCAAGGTCCCTGAACGTACTTCATGGTGATTTGGTCAGTATTTTCTTTTTTTTTTTTTTTTTCTTTTTTTTGTGGTACGCGGGCCTCTCACTGTTGTGGCCTCTCCCGTTGTGGAGCACAGCCTCCGGACACGCAGGCTCAGCGGCCATGGCTCACGGGCCCAGCCGCTCTGCGGCATGTGGGATCCTCCCAGACCGGGGCACGAACCCGCGTCCCCTGCATCGGCAGGCAGACTCTCAACCACTGCGCCACCAGGGAAGCCCAGTATTTTCTATTTTTAAGGTGGATAAATGTATTTTTAAATCTTTAAAGCGATAATCATGTTTTAAAAAATACTTTTAAACAGTTTCAGGTTATTTGCCAATAATACCTGTGGCCTTCCTAATAGAAATGTTTAGCAGAATTTTTCTTTAAGGAAAATTCATAAAGACTTCTTTGAAAGTCAAAATACAATTACACAAAACTTAGAGGTTACTACTTTTTAATCTACTTCCATTTTAAAATCATTTGTTTAATGAAACCTTAAAACCAAGGTACCTTTATCACTGGTGTTCATGATTTCACAAAATATGTTACTTGTCATCCTTATTTTCATTCTTTAATACCAGTTTAATATTTTGTCCTCTAAAATGTTTTGAGATGTTGGAAAAATCACTGGATTCATTTTGTATTCTGATTTCCTTGATTTTTGTAATTTTTTCCATTAATTCTGTAATTTAATATTTTAGACAGTTGTTTCGTAGTTCATTGTCTCTTACTGCTAGTAACTTGAAAGATCTGTCCCAATGAATGTTTGAAGTGTGCCGTGACAGAGCCCTTTAGCCTTTTGAAATGTGCAGGTGAAATCAATTTCAAGTTTTTAGCTTTCTCATAGTTATATTGGTGAGCTTTGTTTAGTTGAGTTAAATATTTTCGTGCATCCTCTTATTTAATTTCTCATACCTCCTTCCTCATTTTGCATATTGACAGTTGATTATTAACATCTTATGTAAGGGCAGTCCTATTTTTTGTGATTTGCTTGTGAGATGTACACTCTTAAAATTGTTCTTCTGTCTTCCTAGTATAACAGCATATTCTGGTACAATTAATTTCTTTTTTTTCCTGTCATTTTTAAGTATTTATAGAGTTTCCTCTTGTGCCTGACAGATTGGAATAGAGTAGGTATGTTGACTTACGTGTGTTTTTTCAAACAATTTTGAACTATGAACTAATTTTTTTTTTTTTTTTTTTTTGCGGTATGCGGGCCTCTCACTGTTGTGGCCTCTCCCGTTGTGGAGCACAGGCTCCGGACGCGCAAGCTCAGCGGCCATGGCTCACGGGCCCAGCCGCTCCGCGGCATGTGCGATCTTCCCGGACCGGGGCACAAACCCATGTACCCTGCAGCAGCAGGCGGACTCTCAACCACTGCGCCACCAGGGAAGCCCTGAACTAATTTTTTAATGCTTGGTATGCTTGTGTAAATGAAGTCTTCTTAAAAATAATGAAACATTCACTTTCTAGACTAAAGGAAAAAGAGATACTCTAATTTATGCCTTTTAGTATGCCCAGTAGATATGGCTAAACAATCTATAAAATATTTCACTATCATCATGTATAATTCAGCTTGCAGCTGTTCCATACTTACTAAATCAATTCAGTGAGAAGTGATGAGATTTTGAAATGACCAAATTACAAAGTTTTCCCTGCAGTAATGGCATAGAACTTATTTTATTTTCATTTACAAAGTCAGTACACATACGTATTTTTCTGCAAGACCTATCAGTTCTTCTGTTCCAATCATGTAATGTTTAAAATTTCAGGTTTTTATGATTCATTAGTAACATTGTGGGCATACTGAAATTCGAAGGCTATGCAAACTAAAGAATTTAATCTAGACATGCTGCAGATGATATTTAGGTTCCTTTGTCTTAGTTCTAACTCAAACATAAAGCATTTTTACTCTACCACCAGCTGTGATATTTTGATACATTCTTTCTAAATCAATTTTAAAACCACTTCATTAAGATTTATACTAAAAATGAAAATTATAGTTGAAATATATAGAATCATAGAATCTCTGAGTTAGAATAAAATATACAAGCAGTGATGGAGACTTACAGTGCTTTCCCATGCCGGTATTCTTCTGCTTCCTTGGGCATCTGGAACAGCACACTTCCCAGCCCCATTGCAGTTAGGTGGTGCCGCATGACTCATTCTGGAGTGTGAGAAGAAGAGACCATAGTGGTGGCTAGGTGTTGAGATGGCAGAGCCACTTTGAGAAAGAAGCAAGAGCCACAGGATGGAAGTAGTCGAATCTGAGTCACTGTATGAAAGGCAGATGGTGTATTTTAGGCTTTGCAGACCACATACCATTTCTGTCACACATTCTTTTGTTGTTGTTGTTTTATATTGTTTTCACAAATCTTTAAAATGAAAAAGCCATTTGTAGCTCAAAGGACATATGAAAACAAGCTGTGGGCCCTAGGTTACTAACTGTACTAGACAGTCACCTGACTGGTATCAAACATGTAGTGAGAGACAAAAGTCTTTGTATTAACCCAGTGAGTTGTAGGTGTTAATTATCACAACATACTTGACTAATACACATGTAATCTCATCTGACTCCCTAACCCCAGCAGGTTCTTGACGAGTGCTTCTGATGTCAGGAGTCTCTATACTGCACACTCTGTGGAATGGCCTATTCCACTGTTGGACAACTCCATGTGTGAGAGATACTATTCTCTTTTTAGTGAGCCAGAGTCCTGATTCCATTTTATCTGTTGGTTCGCCTTCTACCTCTTGATAAATTTACACTTTATGGCAGCTTTTTATTATCCTAGGATAGTTTTTAGGTCTTCCCTGGTCTGTTAACTTAGAAGAAAACAGAATAATATATTAAACAATAAAAAAAATTAAGCTCAAAGTAAAAGTTATGTAAACTAGAATATGATAAACTGCATTTAAGTTTAGAAAAAGCAGTTGCACAAATGGTTAGATAATTGAGTCAGTTCATGAGAAAAAGACTGTCATCTTAATTGTTCAACTTTACCGTTTTATAACAGTAAAATGACAATTAAGAAGTTAATCCAATTGTAGACATGGCTTTTTGTTTAGGTCAGGTTACCTTTCTGTTGTACTGGGAGCAAGTCCAACCACATCTATTCAATTAAAGGCAACAGAGTTTTAAAGGAAAAATTGACAAAGTTAGTCCAGAGGACTGGTTACCAGGAAAATCTAGAAACCATATCACAGAGGGGATGATTAAAGGAATCATGGATATTTATTTTTAAAGAGAAACAGGCCATTGGACATCATATGGTGATACTCAAGGGGTTATAATGAAATCCATCTTTTATTAGTTTTCTTTCAGTATCTTCACAGAGGATGACTAATGGCTGTTTGTAGAATAAGGCATATGGGCATCCAGGCTTTGGATGAGGCTGAGATAGCAGATTTTCAAGGTTTGTGCATTTTAAGCACTTGCTCCAAAAAGTGAATGTTAGCTTTGCATTTGATCTTTCTAGCCAGCATTTACCAGTATGTGTTTGAGCATGATCCTCAAAGCTTCCATAGAATATTTATTTGGTCAGTAACTTTTCTGAAATCATAAATTATATAGTTTGTAGTATATTAACCATATAGTAACCCTATCAAAAAAAAATACAAGGTTTAGTATTACATGATTTACTCTGTCTGTGCTAGTTCATAGTAATTAATGATCATGTATTTTTTAGTTGCTTTTTTTGTAATAATTTTCCTGGGGATTGATATCACATTTACCAATCCTTAACATCATTTGTTGAAAAATGGGAGATCACTTATCAATACCTAGACTTTTGAAATTTCTTTTAACAAATTTTTAAGTTTAATTTTATTTATTTTGGGCTGCATTAGGTCTTCATTGCTGCGTGCAGGCTTTCTAGTTGCAGCGAACAGTGGCTACTCTTCATTGCAGTGTGCGAGCTTCTCATTGTGGTGGCTTCTCTTGTTGCGGAGCACACGCTCTAGGCACGCAGGCTTCAGTAGTTGTGGTGCACGGGCTAGTTGCTCCGTGGCATGTGGGATCTTCCCAGACCAGGGATCGAACCCGTGTCCCCTGCATTGGCAGGTGGATTCCTAACCACTGTGCTACCAGGGAAGTCCCTTTTGAAAAATTTTATCTTCTTAGTTTTATAAAACTTTTCATTTCAGTCTTATTTATACTTTCAGGTTTATGAAAATCTGAACAGTTGAACTAATTTTAGGTTGGCTAGGTGCATTCACCTCTTTATCCCTACCTTATTCCTGTATTTTAGCAGGTTTCTTTCTTTTTTTTTTTTAATAAATTTATTTATATTTTATTTTATTTTCGGCTGCGTTGGGTCTTCGTTGCTGCTCACGGGCTTTCTCTAGCTGTGGCGAGCGGGGGCTACTCTTTGTTGTGGTGTGCGGGCTTCTCACTGCGGTGGCTTCTCTTGTTGCGGAGCATGGGTTCTAGGCTCACGGGCTTCAGTAGTTGCAACACCCAGGCTCAGTATTTGTGGCTCGTGGGCTCTGGAGTGCAGGCTAAGTAGTTGTGCATGGGCTTAGTTGCTCCGTGGCATGTGGGATCCTCCCCTACCAGGACTTGAACCCGTGTCCCCTGCATTGGCAGGCGGATTCTTAACCACTGTGCCACCAGGCAAGTCCCTAGCAGCTTTCTTTTTAAAGCCAAGTATCCTTAATAACCTAACCTTGTTTGCCTGGGACAAACTCAACTGTAGGAAAGGTAAACATCCTGTTTCAACTTCAGTGGGTGTTCATTTCACTTAATTTCTGGTGGAAATAAATGAACTATTCCTACTTTTACTTGCTACCTTTACCATTTGCTGTTAGGTTGAAAACTAGGGTGACCACATGTACCAGTTTACACCTGTTGCCCAGCAAAATAACATACCCCCTTTCACTCTGCCCAGTTTGGACAAAAAATTGTATGATTATCTTCTTGATCATTCACTTTTGGCGATGATTGGCAGAAATGTCTTGTATTAAAGTGTTCCATTTTGTTTGGCTGATAGCACCCTGATTTCTTCGTTTATCTCTTACATCAGCAAGTAGTCTATGAGATGATATTTGGAGATTCTAAAACCCTTAGGGTGGGAATATTTCATGAATGTGTGTGTCATCCTTGTGCAAGGGCCATATAATCTAATTTTTGTTTATGCACTGCAAAAGCAAATATAAGAATTACCTTTTAATTTAAAGAAAGAGAAATTCTTTCTGTTCTGAAGGATTTGGTACATTTCCTCATTTTCTGAGAATGAGAACTGCGTGACTATCTTGTTTCCCTTTTGCCCTTGTTGCTGTAACACTCAGACTCAAATTTGATCCTCAGTCAAGTATCCCTATTAGCTATTTTGATGGTTAGCATCTGTCTTCCTTTTGGTGGGAGTAATTTTATAAAGTATATACTCTTTGGCTCTTCGTTAACCATCTTAAGTTTTTGGCAAAGTATTGGATATAAAATCATAACAGATACCTTTTCGGCGCTCGATAAATGTTAGTCATTACTGTTTTTGAAATAAACTGAGGCTGAGTGGGGAAAGTACCCAAAGCCCAGTGGAATACTTTTAAAACCCTGGTATAGAGAAAAAAGACCAATCACTAAAAATAAGCTA
Organism: Mesoplodon densirostris; assembly: GCF_025265405.1. NCBI lineage: Eukaryota > Metazoa > Chordata > Mammalia > Artiodactyla > Ziphiidae > Mesoplodon > Mesoplodon densirostris. Next base: position 56,914,009 of record NC_082668.1, read on the forward strand.
GCCACACAATACTAGGCTTGAAATTATTTTTAATGCTTACAGTTTGGCTCTGTATTATGTGTTATCCTGTGTATTTTGTATTTCTACCTAGGCAGTAAGTTAGTTATGTACAGTTGCTTACTTCCTACGTGCAGAGTCTTGTACTTAGAAATAAGAGACAGCTATAAGGTAGATCTGAAAGAGTCACATTTCCCTAAGTATAGATCCTAGTATATAGATTTTTGTTGGTATTTTATAAATAAATACATAATATACATCCATGGAAGACAAATAAGAAAACATAAACAAAACTATGAAAACTAACCACCAGTAAGTTACTGTCACCCAGAGAAAACCATTAACATTTGGTATATATTCTTCCAGACCTTTAAAAGTATATTTTCCATATTCCCTGGCAAATAGTTATCACTAAATAAGTCATTCCTTTTTTTTTTAACAGAAAATCAGATCATATTGTACATACTGTTTCATGAACTGGTTTGTTTTTTCTTTCACCTAAAATGTCATCATCTTGGCTGCCAACGAATGAGTTTCTACAGCTTATTGAGTGTACTTCCATTTAGTCAGCCAGTCCTGTAGTGTTCACAGTCTTTCATTCTTTTATACAGCGCTATCATGGTCATGTACATTGTAATGCTTTCTTTAGGATAAAATCCTCTAAGTGGTCTTCCTGGGTCAAAGTTGTGTTCAGTATGAGACTTTTGATGATATATACTGCTGAATTGACCTACAAAGAGTTTGGACCATTTTTCACTCCCACAAACAGTGTATGAGAATGTCAGTTATTCTGGCCCCTCCATTCACTTGGCAGAGGCAGAGTTCTCGTCTGTCATTGCTAGTGGAAAATGCTTTTTTTTAAAAAATTGCTTTTCTTTAATCAAAAATCTTTTATTTCTTTTCTGTGAAATACATATTTATTTCTTTGGCTGTTTTTCACAGGTATGTTCATCTTTTTCTTTATTTGCAAAATAAGAAATATCCTTTAATGATAATTATTACTGCACAGAGCTAACTGAAGATTATTTACAGTCTCAACAATAACAATAAGCTAAATTACTGCCTTGTGCAATAAAAAGATGGTTTGAGACTTAAATGCAGATATATGTATAGTAAAATTGAAAACTTTCCTTTTATTATTGAGGTATAATTGACATACAATAGTATATTAGTTTCAGGTGTACAACATAATGATTAAGTCTTTACTTAATCATTATATTGTACGTTTAATCATTATTAAGTGGACTGAAAAATGTAAAAGTTACTGGAGAGGCTGCCTGCTGTGAAAAAGCTGGTGCCACTTTCCAGCAGAGTTGAAGTTAATTAAGGAGAAAGACTACATTCACATAAATTTTATTATAGTGTATTGTTTTAATTGTTCTATTGTTAGTTATGGTTGTAAATCTCTTACTGTATCTATTTATAAATTAAACTTTATCAAAGGTATGTAAGTATAGGAAAAAACATAGTATATATAGGGTTTTCTAGTGTTTGAGGCATCCATTGGAGGTCTTGGAATGTATCACCCATGGATAAGAGGGGACTACTGTGTTTGTCTTTCTCTCTCTGACTTATTTCACATAGCTTAAATGCCCTTTAAGTTCCATCTGTATTGTCGCAAATGGCAAGACTGCATTCTTTTTTATGGCTAAATAATACTCCATTGTATATGTATGCCACAACTTCTTTATCTGTTCATCCATCGATGTACACTTAGGTTGGTTCCATATCTTGACTATTGTAGATAATGGTACAATGAGCAGAAAACTTTCTTAACTAATTTGAGATTCAGATATCACTCTTGCATCTTATTTTACCTGAAATGCTCTCCTGAACAACTGCTACTCTCCCTGAGCTAGACATTTGTTATTTAAGTACATAGAACACAAGATTTTCTTTCTTTGTAAACTTGACAGTTTCTTTGGAATACTGATCTAGGATATGTGTAAAACTCTTTGTTATTTTACATGTTCCCACTATTAGAAAGGGGATGAGTTAAACGTAAGAGTGGTACTGCCACAAGACCTCACAGCACATTTATATTGATGGATTTACACAGCTCTAGTGATTGGGGCCTCAGCTTTGAAAACTCAAAAGTTTTGTTTTTGTAGAATCACATAAAGTAAAGCAAACACTCAGGTCATATATGTTAATGAAGTTTATAGAGACTGAATAAATGTGAATGTCAGTTATTAATTTACTGTGAGAGTTGAGTTCTGCTCCTGTCAGCATTACCACTGCATTCTCTTCAGATTAATCTGCATGGACTAGCCAGATTGTAATTAGAAGGCTGTTTGACAAGCAGGGGTTCAGATTAAAGTGAGTTGATTGGTTAGATGGTCTGCTAGGAATATACCTGTCATAGGAAAGGAAGTAGTCAAATGTAGGACTGGCTGAAATGCTTTCTCCATTGTTGAGATTGTCACTATGGACTCTTCCTACTTGTCTCCAAAGTCAGGTTCTCAGCTTTTTCAAGTGTGAGAGAACTTTTTAAGTTCAAAAAAGGTCAGTAGTAGTGCTTTGTATGTAGATGGATATATGAATCCCTTGCTATAACTCAGCAGTACGCTAGCAATCTGTATCCTGTAGGCTGGTAATCCATGCTGTAGCCTAATCTGTGCTTCTCTTTCAGACTTGGTCCAGTTAGGGCTCAATATAATTAATTAGTAATCACTGCTTGAGTTTATATATCCATGGTCTTTGGATACTGTTCAACTCTGGAGTCATATTTACAGATTTATTCCCAAAGATGGGTGATTATATTGTGTGTGTGTGTGTGTGTGTGTGTGCGCGCAAGCATATACACATAAGCTTTACTTTTCACTCCCAAAGTGTAGTCTTTTTACCACTGCAGAGGAGAGGGCCAGGGGCTCCTGTTTGCCTGAAGTGCTGCCACATCTGACGCACACTGGCAGAGTGGAGTATCCCAGAGTACATCAAGATGCAGCTGTTGGGCTTCCCTGGTGGCGCAATGGTTAAGAATCCTTCTGCCAGTGCCGGGGACACGGGTTCGAGCCCTGGTCCGGGAAGATCCCACGTGCCGCAGAGCAACTAAGCCCGTGCGCCACAACTACTGAGCCTGCGCTCTAGAGCCCGCGAGCCACAACCACTGAGCCCACGTGCCGCAACTACTGAAGCCCGCGCACCTAGAGCCCGTGCTCCGCAACAAGAGAAGCCACTGCAATGAGAAGCCCGCGCACTGCAAAGAAGAGTAGGCCCCACTCACCACAACTAGAGAAAGCCCGCGCGCAGCAACGAAGACCCAATGCAGCCAAAAAAAAAAAAATTTTTTTAAACATGTTCATGCTACCAGACTTCCTAGAGTTAGTATGTATTTTTTAGTTAGCGAGTAGTATACAATTTTTTTTGGAAATTGTTTTCAAATTTGTCAGCGAGATAAATTAGACTTCATCAAGTTAAAAGGTTTTGTATTTCAAAGGACACCATTAAGAAAGTGAAAAGACATAGGAAGACATAGAAATGGAGAAAATATTTGCAGTATTTATCTGGTAAGGGAGTTATATGTGGAAAATACATAAAGAACTCTTATAACTCAGTAATAAAGACACATAACCTAATTTTAAAATGGGCAAATGATCTGAATAGACTTTTCTCCAAAGAAGATATGCATATGGCCAATAAGTACATGGCAAGATACTCAACATCATTAGCCATCAGTGGAAATGCAAAGCAAAACCACAGCGAGATACCACTTCATACCCACTAGAATGGTTATAATTGAAAAGATAATAAACATTGGCAAGGATATAGAGCAATTGGACCCCTCCTACACTGCTGGTGGGCATTTAAATTGTACAACCACTTGGGAAAATACAGAGTTGCCATTTGACCCAACAATTCGACCCCTAGGTATATAGCCAATAAAAACGAAAACGTACGTCCACACAAAAACTCGTAATGCATGTTCATAGCATATGCGTGATAGCCAAAAGATAGAAACAACCCAAATGTCCTCCATCAACTGATAGAGAAAACAATTTATATGAACTTTGCAGAATAGGGAAATCTATAAAACAGGAGTAGATTAGTGATTGTCTAGGGCTGGGTGGGGGAGTGGTGGAGGGATTAGGAGATAATGGCTAAACAGTACAGGTTTTCTTTATGGGATGATTTTTATGTTTAAAAATTGATTGTGATAATAGTTAACTCTGTGAATATACTAAAAATTATTGAATTGTATACTTTAAATGGCCAAATTATGTGATATATGAATTATATCTTACTAAAGCTGTTACCAAGTATAAATGTCAAGGACTTCCAGGTAACTGAAGGCAATGATGGTCATCTAGATACTGCTTCCCAATTTTCCTTTAAAATATAGAAAAATAAAAAGAAAAATTTAAAGACAGCATAATTTGAGAGAATTTCAGACTTCAAAATAGCTTTAAGTAAAAAAAATTTTTTACCAAATTCAGCATGTGATTTCTCACACTCTTACTCCATTCCTGCCTGCCACAAAACTTCGTGGCAAGCAAAGGCAAAAAAAAAAAAAAAAGCTCAGCCATAAAAAAGACTGAAATTCTTGTTTGCAAGAACGTAGATGGACCTAGAGAGTATTATGCTTAGTGAAATAAGTCAGACAAAGAAAAATAGTCTGTTATCAGTTATATGTGGAATCTAAAAGCTAAAAACAAACCGAATGTGTATAACAAAACAGAAACAGACTTACAGATGTAGAGAACAAACTAGTGGTAACCAGTGGGGAGAAGGAAGGGGGAGGGGTATTACGGGACAGTGGATTAAGATACAGACTGCTATGTATAAAATAAATAAGCAACAAGGATACATTGTACAGCATAGGGAAATATAACCATTATTTTGTAATAACTTTAAATGGAGTATAATCTATTAAAGTATTGAATCAATATGTTGTACACCTAAAACTAATATAATATTGTAAATCAGCTATACTTCAATTGAAAAAAAGGAGGGGGCAAAACACAGAGGGAAACTAAGCTTGATCTAAACACTCAGCCAGGAAGACTAAGTTTACCCTGAAAATTCTAAAAGGGAAAAAAAAAGGATCTAGATTGGAATAGGAACTATAGGGAAGAGACTTAAAAATGCATGCAGTTTAAAAGGGCAGCCTTCAAAATGCATAGCTTCTAGGAGAGACAAAAAGGCACACAAAGAAGGGAGAAGCACCCTTCAGCAGGTGGGTAGTGAAGGGAGAATAAAGCAAAGGAAGGAAATTCATAATCCAGCAAGACAGAGAACCACAAAATTGTAGGATTCATAACCAACTTCTCCCCTCAGAATAAAACAATTGGCCAAAATATCTGGACTTTGCAATATTGACAAAAGAGGGCACCATTAAAATAGGAATCTGTAAAACATCCCAGTAAAATAGTGTGCAAAAGTCATAGCAATAAACAAATTTATCTTTAAAAATGAAAAGAAGTGAGGTAAATTTCCGGCTCAACACAACTTCCCTGGTGGCGCGGTGGTTAAGAATCCACCTGCCAATGCAGGGGACACGGGTTCGAGCCCTGGTCCGGGAAGATCGCACATGCCGTGGAGCAATTAAGCCCGTGCACCGCAACTACTGAGCCTGCGATCTAGAGCCCACGAGTCACACTGCTGAGCCCACGTGCCACAACTACTGAAGCCCGCATACCTGGAGCCTGTGCTCCACAACAAGGAAGCCAGTGCAATGAAAAGCCCGCACCATAATGAAGAGTAGCCCCCGCTCACCACAACTAGAGGAAGCCCGTGCACAGCAACAAAAACCCAATGCAGCCTAAAGTAAATAAATAAATAAATTTTTTTAAAACGTAGAAGTTAATGAGTTAGAGAATAGAAAAACAGTAGACCTAATTAATATATACTATGATTATTTTAATTTATTTTATTTATTTATTTGGCTGCGTTGGGTCTTCGTTTCTGCGCAAGGTCTTTCTCTAGTTGCAGCGAGCTGGGGCCATTCTTCATCGCGGTGTGCAGGCCTCTCACTGTCGTGGCCTCTCCTGTTGCGGAGCATGAGCTCTAGTCACGCAGGCTCAGTAGTTGTGGCTCACGGGCCCAGTTGCTCCACGGCATGTGGGATCTTCCCAGACCAGGGCTCGACCCCGTGTCCCCTGCATTGGCAGGCGGATTCTCAACCACTGCGCCACCAGGGAAACCCTACTATGATTTTTTTTTTTAATTATCAAAATAGACAAATCACTACTTTGATCATGTAAAGGAATAAAGCATAAATATGCAAAAAGTAAGATCACAAGTTTGAAAATAGTTATCGAAAACAATTTTTTTATTTTAAAAGTCACAAGATAGGGAATTTCCTGGCGGTCCAGTGGTTAGGGCTCGGCACTTTCCCTGCCAGGGCCTGGGTCAGGGAACTAAGATCCCACAGGCTGTGCAGTGCAGCCAAATAAATAAATAATAAAAAATCACAAGATATTACTTCGTAGATCTCACAGCAATAAATTTGAAAACCTAGATGAATAATTTCTTAGGGAAATACAGATTACCAAGATTGAGTTTGAAAACTTGAATGAACCAATTTCCATAGAAGAAATAAAGAATGTTATTAAGAAATTACCCCACTAAAAAAGCATCGGGTCCGAATGGTTTCACAGAGGAATTTTACCAAACCTTCAAAGACCAGATAGTTCCACTGCTTTATAAATTGTCCCAGAGTGTTGAAAGTGATAGAAACCTTCCTAGTTCCTTTTATGAAGCAAATATAATATTGATACTCAAACCTGATAAGAACGGTGCAAATAAAAAAACACAAATCAATATCCCTTATGAATACCAGTACAAAATATTAAGTAAAATAATAGTGTTAGTCATTAATAATTATACTTCATACTAATAGATTTGGGAAGAAAAAATCACTTACGTCTATAGATACTGGCTGAGAAAGTCTTCAAAAAATTCATTCATGATAAAAATAAAACACACGCACATACACACTCAAGAAAATAGGAATTGTAGGATACTTTTTAAAAATAATAAAAAATATCTATATCTTAATCCTAAAGCCAGAAATCTTATATACTGGGAAATACTGGAGGTATTTCCACAATACACAAGAATAACGTAAATGCCCACTGTCTCCACTAATATTCAGCATTGTTATGTGGGTATTAACTAATTCAATTAGAGGTATGATAATGGGTAAAGAAGTAAAACTGTCTTTTTGCAGGTTATGTGCTAGTATAGCTAGAAAACCCATAGAGGATCACTGGTAAAACTAATTCAAACAGTAAAAAGATTTCAGTAAGGTAGCAGGATATAAAATTAACTTAGAAAAATCAGTAGCCTCATATAAAACAGTTAGCATTTAGCAGTCATAATGGTAGTGAAAAACTCCACTTACAATAGCGACAAATATTAAATACTTAGGAATAAACTTAAAAAGAAATGTGCAAAACCTATATGAAGAAATTTTTAACATTTTTGAAAGCCACAAAGGTAGACTTATATAGGATGACTCAAAATTATAAAGATGTCCGTTCTCCTTTTTTCTAAATTTAACTCAGTTGCCGTGAAAGTACTTTTTAAAAAAAAAAATGAAGTTAGACAATACTGATACTAAATTATATTTGGAAAAAACCATCCAAGAGCAGCCAGAAAGAGATTATAAAAAGAAAACTTGCCAGAAGGGACTACCCCTACCAGACATTAAAGCCTGCACTATAAAACTTCTACAGTTAAAAACAGTGTGCTACTGTCACATGGATAAACAGAGAGAGCAGTGGAATAGAAAGCCCAGAAGCAAACCGAGGTACACATGGAAACAGTAAAAGTGACATTTCAAATCACTGAGGTAGAGATGAACTTTTTAATAAGTGGTGCCAGGATATCTGGGTAGCCATTTGCAAACAGATAAAACTAGATCTATATCTTGCACAAGAATAAACTCAACAAAAAAATGTGTCCACAGATGTTCATATCATTACTTATAATAGCCAAAAATGGAAACAACTCAAATGTTCAACTGATAAATGAATAAACAAATGTGGTATATCCATACAATGGAATATTATATGGCAATTAAAAGTACCGGTACTACAAATGGATGAAACTTGAAAACATTATGCTAAGTGAAAGATGGCAGTCACAAAAGGCCCCGTATTGTATTACTTTCTTTATGTTAAATGTCTATAGCAAGCAAATTACAGCAGCATAAAGTAGATTAGTGGTTGCCAGGGACTGAGGGAGTCTGGGGAAAGGGGAAAGACTACTGAAAGGTACAGTATTTCTTTTTGAGGTGATGAAAATGTTGTAAAGTTGGTTGTCATGGTTATACATCCCTATAAATATACTAAAAACATTGAATTAGATACTTTAAAAGGGTGAATTGTGTGGTATTTGAATTATATATCAATGAAGCTGTTACCACACACAAAAAAGAAGCAGCAGCAGCAGCTCCAATAGATCAAGAATCTAAATGTTAGAGAGAGAGAGAGAGAGAGAGAGACACACACACACACACACACACACACACACATACACACACACGGGAATTCCCTGGGGGGGGTCCAGTGGTTAGGACTCCACACTTTCACTGCCAAGGGCCCCGGTTCAATCTCTGGTCAGGGAACTAAGATGCTGCAAGCCCCAAGGGGCGGCCAAAAAAAAGAGACAGACAGACAGACCAACCATACAAGTACTAAAAGAAAACATGGCTTTTCTTCTTTAATGTTGGTTTAGGGAAAGACTTTCTCACTGTGACTCAAAATCCAGAAGCAGTAAAAGATTGGTAAATTTAACCACATAAAAATAAGAAAATTTTGCATGGCACAACCATCATGAAAAAAGTCAAAAGACCTGAAAAACTAGGAGAAATATTTTCACCATATACCATAGACAAAAAGGCTAATATTCCTACTGTATAAGAATTCTTAATAATTAAGGGGTAAAAAAAAACATTGAGACAAAGGACCAAAGACCTGACAGGACCTCATGAACAATGTAAATATTGATGCAACCCTTAAACACACAAAAAAAGTTTAATCTCACTCAAAATTTGAGAACTACAAATTAAAACAGCATTGAGGGTTTCCCTGGTGGTGCAGTGGTTGAGAGTCTGCCTGCTGATGCAGGGGATACAGGTTCATGCCCCGGTCCAGGAAGATCCCACATGCCGCGGAATGGCTGGGCCCGTGGGCCATGGCCACTGAGCCTGCGTGTCTGGAGCCGGAAGAGGCCACAACAGTGAGAGGCCCGCGTACCGCAAAAAAAAAAAAAAAAAAAAAAAAAACAGCATTGAGATAACATTTCTTATCTATCCAACTGAGAAAAATTAAAAACAATGATAGCACATTCTGTTGCAAGAGTATTGGGAAGAGCCAAAGCAATCTTGAGGGGAAAAAAAAGGTAGCTGGAGGAATCAGACTCCCTGACTTCAGACTATACTACAGAGCTACAGTAATCAAGACAATATGGTACTGGCACAAAAATAGAAATATAAATCAATGGAACAGGATAGAAAGCCCAGAGATAAACCCACACACCTATGGTCAACTAACCTATGACAAAGGAGGCAAGGATATACAGTGGAGAAAAGACAGTCTCTTCAATATGTGGTGCTGGGAAAACTGGGCAGCTACATGTAAAATAATGAAAGTAGAACCCTCCCTAACACTATACACAAAAATAAACTCAAAATGGATTAAAGACCTAAATGTAAGACCAGACACTATAAAACTCTTAGAGGAAAACATAGGAAGAACACTCTTTGACATAAATCACAGCAAGATCTTTTTTGACCCACCTCCTAGAGTAATGGAAATAAAGACAAAAATAAACAAATGGGACCTAATGAAACTTAAAAGCTTTTGCACAGCAAAGGAAGCCATAAACAAGACCAAAAGACAACCCTCAGAATGGGAGAAAATATTTGTAAATGAATCAATGGACAAAGGATTAATCTCCAAAGTATATAAACAGCTCATGCAGCCAATAATAAAAAAAAAACCCAATCCAAAAATAGGCAGAAGACCTAAATAGACATTTCTCCAAAGAAGACATACAGATGGCCAAGAGGCATGTGAAAAGCTGCTCAACATCACTAATGTTGATTTGCATTTTAGAGAAATGCAAATCAAAACTGCAATGAGGTATCACCTCATACTGGTTAAAATGGGCATCATCAGAAAATCTACAAACAACAAATGCTGGAGGGGGTGTGGAGAAAAGGGAACCCTCTTGTACTGTTGGTGGGAATGTAAATTGATACAGCCACTATGGAGAACAGTATGGAGGTTCCTTAAAAAACTAAAAACAGAATTACCATATGACCCAGCAATTCCACTACTGAGCATATACCCAGAGAAAACCATAACTCAGAAAGACACATGAACCCCAGTGTTCATTGCAGCACTGTTTACAGTAGCCAGGTCATGGAAGCAACTTAAATGCCCATCGACAGATGAATGGATAAAGAAGATGTGGTAAATATACACGATAGAATATTACTCATTTGGGTCATTTGTAGAGACATGGATGGACCTAGAGACTGTCATAGAGAGTGAAGTAAGTCAGAAAGAGAAAAATATCGTATATTAACGCATATATGTGGAATCTAGAAAAATGGTACAGATGAACCGACTTGCAAGGCAGAAATAGAGACACAGATGTAGAGAACAAATATATGGGCACCAAGGGGGGAAAGTTGGGGGGGGTGATGAATTGGGAGATTGGGATTGACATGTATACACTGATGTGTATAAAATTGATGACTAATAAGAACCTACTGTATAAAAAAATAAAATTAAAAAAAAAAGTGTTGGGAAGTAGGCACCCTTCTTATACACTGGTGGTAGAAATACAAACCGGCAACAGCCCTTCTTCTGGAGGGCGATTGGCAATACTTAATAAATCTACAAAGCACTTTTGACCCAGCAGTCCCACTTCTGGGAATCTTCTTTAAAGACACCCTTGCATGTGCACACATTTATTCATTTTAGGAGTGTTTGTAATTGCAAAATACTGAAAATAACCTAACTCCTCATACAGGAGAATGACCACATAAATTACGCTACAGCTACACATTGAAGAACTACGCAGTTGTAAGAAGGAATGAGGAAATTCTCTGAACTGTTAAGGTGTAATTAAGTGAAGAGTAAAGTACGAGAGTATCTGTAATATGCCATTCTTCATGTAAGAAGGGAGATGTATATACAGATATCTGCTTATTCCTGCAAAAGAAATCCAGGAATGATAAACCAGAAACTAATAAAATTGGTTTCCTCCAGGGAAGGGGTTTGAAATGGGGTAGAAAGAGTAGCAGTAATGGGGACAAGACACTGGGGAGCAAAGAGGAGCAACACTTTTTTGTTTAACTCTGACTCTTAGAACTCATAATTTTTCACATACTCTCCCAAAATAAGTAAAAATCAACCTGGATGCATGTTTTTGGTGGGTGGTGATTCTAAAATGGAATACAAACACTAACAAATGAACCTAGCTGTATTAGAAATGAATGTCAAAATCACACTGACTTGAGTGGGGAAGAAAGGAACTAAGTAATTTTGGAAAACAGGATTTTGATTATATACTCCAGGGCTAAAGATTAAAAGAACAAATATTGTACTCTATATGGTAAATGTGTTTCTCACAGAGGTATTGTTTAGGAATTCTGAAAATGTCTTTGTGTATACTGAGTTTGAACAAATAAGTGAATATATGGTAGATAATGAAAGTAAATTTTTTCTCTGTTGGATAAGGAAGTTACAGATAAGGAAATAAGCAATAATGAATCCTGTTTTCTTTGGAGTTGGAGGTATCCATATGAACCCATGATTTTTAACATGTATGCAGATACAGAATTCAGAAATAAACATAGACATGTGAATGTGTGTGTTAGTGTACATATGTACATGTCTTAGTTCTATCCTGAGAGGGACAAAGAGCAGTGAGACCCTAGTCACAGCGAACACATTAGTGCCCAGGTCTTCTCTAAATAGCGTTCTCTAGGAAGAGGAACCATGGATCCTTGGAGAAATGGTTGAGTCTGAGGCTGGAGTATGGAAAATACAAGATGAGCCTAGAACATCGTGTACCAGAAAGTCATTTTAAAAATGGGAATATTGGATTTTAACCCACAGAATAAAATACATATCCAGACATTCATACATAGAAGTAAATAAATAGGGAGAAGGGACAGCACTTTCTTACAGTGGAATTCCAGGGAAATTAAAATCACCAGTAGGCAGACAGCACTGTAATAATTATTGCATGCAAGAACTATCAGTGGTTGCTAATTAGTGATAGAAATTACGATGAGAAACAAGATATTTTCAAAGTCACAAAATACCTCCCCACAAGATACTTATTAATTGCAAGGGGGAAAACAGTAACTGTAGGAAAACCATGGCAGATACCACATTAACCAAGTAATCAACGTAAAAATCACCACTTGTAAGATATATCAACATCATGTATACCGTGATTATGATGCACTGAGAAGGGCACAGTTTCACTTCTGTGGTGTTCTTGCCAAAAATGCATAATGAGGTCAATCTAGTCTGATCATGAGAAAACATAAGGTAAACCTAAATTGACAGTCGTTCTGCAAAATAACTGACCAGTGCTCTTCAAAAGCATACAGGTCACAAAAGACCGAGGAACTGTCACAGATTGGAGGAGAGTAAGCAGACATGACAGTGTAATATGAGATCCCGAATTGGATCCTAGATCAGGAAAGAAGACCTTAGTGAGAAACTGGAGAATTCCTTGGCTTAAGGAATTTGAATAAGATCTGTAGATTAGTTACTAATTAATAGTGTTCTATCAGTGTTAATTTTCTGATTTCAGTAATTATACTCTAATTATGTAACATGTTATCATTAGGGGAAATTGGATGAAAGTATATACAGATGCTGTCTACTATTTTTACAACTTGGCAAGTCTAAAATTATTTCCAAATTTAAAAAATAAGTAAGAGCTTGAGGTCCAAGTATCTCTTGCTGCCTGAACTCTTGATACCCAAACTCAGAAAACAGATTTTGATAACACCTCTGCTGTCAGGACTCTCACTATTTGAACTAAGGCTGAATAGGTTCCCAAGATACCTGTCTGTTATGGATGTTTTTGTTGCAATATTATTGAAACTTGGTCTAAATAGGGTTTATTTTTATTCCTCAGGAGTCAACCATCAACTCCTTGCTTATTCTCTCTATATACTCTTCTTAGAGGGCTCATTCGTTTATTTGGCATTAGCTGTCACTCTAAGTGAAAAATTTGTTCATGCCACTAACCTGATAGTCTTCATTGTCTCCCTAATCAGCCTCAGGAAAAGTTCCACCTGTTAAACCTCGCTCTCAAGGCACTGCCTCTTCTGCTCCTACTTAACCATCTTTCAGCCTTGTTTTAAAAACTCTTACTTTACTCTTCCTTGCACTTAAAGCTCTTGCCTTGCTGAGCTACTTTCAGTTCACCAAATTCACTCAATCCTATGCTTAAAGGCCCTTGCTCATAATGTTCCGTCTCCCCCAAATCCTTCTTCTTCTCTTAATACTTCTTTGCCTGGCAGATTCCTTCAAATGATAGCTTAAATGTTACTTCCTCCACAAAACATTCCCTGACCCTCCAGAACAAGCCTTCAGTGCCCCCTTAGGTGCTTCCATAGCATCCTGTCCTAGCATTTACCCACACTGTTGTAATAATGTTTGTATCTTTCTCTAGACCGTCTGTGGTGTAAAGAATAAATTAGAAGGGGGCAAGACCATTTTAAAGGTTAGAGACCAGTAAGAAGCCTCTTGGGGTAATCCAAGCAGGAAATAATGGTTGCCTACATTAGGATATTGGCAGTAGGGGGTGGAATCCGGCTCTTACAAAATAGGTTTGTAAGATCCTTGAGGGCAGTTTGTCCTGTTTGCCATTGGATCTATAGCAGGGAAAATCTTACAAATCCTGCCTTATAATCATGACTCCAATTCTGTTTCCTGCACATGGAATATTTCACTATACCCTTAATTGTCTTGATACCTTATTTCTGTAATTATCTGCAGAGGTCTGTGAGGCTGGCACTTTGGATATCCCACTGGTTGTGAAATGTTGATTCAGTTCTTCTGACTAATTGGGGAATATCTCAATTCTTCCTTACCACTGTAGAATCTTCTCTTCACGTGTTGAGTTGAAGAGGATAATTGGGCTTGTTTATTTGCTTACTTGCTTGTTTACTTGCTTTTGGTGGGTGGTGGCCAAGAGTAGATGAGAAACTAGTGGTTTTTCTGCCCCTATACCAGTTTCCCATACTAAATGCCCTACTTCTTATTAGTTCTTTCATAATGTTCTTTCAGTTATCCAGTTTTTAAAGTGTTTGGATTACCCTTGACTTAACCTTCTCTTTCATGAGTCATTCATGACTAACCAGGTTTTGCTTTGAAGTGTCTCTCCACTGTCTTCATTTTACCCCAACCATAGTCATCTTATATCTAGATTGTTATAAGAACCTCCCAATTTACTTTTTTTTTTTTTTTTTTTTGCGGTACGCTGGCCTCTCACTGCTGTGGCCTCTCCCGTTGCGGAGCGCAGGCTCAGCGGCCATGGCTCACGGGCCCAGCCACTCCGCTGCATGTGGGATCTTCCCGGACCAGGACACGAACCCGTGTCCCCTGCATCGGCAGGCGGACTCTCAACCACTGCGCCACCAGGGAAGCCCCCAATTTACATTCTTAATTTCTCTGCCTCATTATCCTCAATTTAGGTTTGCAAGAATTATGTTGATTCTAAGCTTTGATGTTGAATTATCTCAGTGAATTGGAAGTATTCTTTTAAACTCTGATGTTTGATTTTAAAGGTCTTTCATAATTGAGCCAATATTTATTTAGCCTTAATTTCTGCATAGAGAGGAAATAGGTACCAACTAAGAGTAAAGGCTGTAGAATTTAAATCCAGCCTCACATCTTGGGTCTAACAGTACACAGGAAAAATCACTTAATCCATTTATGCCTCTGTCTTTTCAACTTTAAAACTTGGGGTAGGGGGGCAATGTTTCTTTTAAGATTATTGTCATGAGTAATAACTAATATTTGCAAACTACTACCTGGCATACTATATATGCCACATTTTATGATATTGGTAGCAAATAAAAGTTTATTAACATTCATCTTAGGTGATTAGTACTGAAGCACTCAATATATGTTATATATTTTTTAATGTAACTGCACATATATTAATAGACAGGAAACAAAGTCATGAAGTACTTTTACTTGGGAGAAAATCTCAGGTGCAGCATGTGTTAAAAATGCTACATGGCTTCTAAATATAAGTAATAAGACAGCTGGAAACTCATTATGACGGGACATGTGGAAAAAGCAGTCTAGGAATGAACTTCATGCTTCACAAAATGAAAGGAATCCATTCCATGAGGGACATAATCCCTTTGTGTTTATAATATCCACTTTTGCAATTAATCATATCCATTAAGAGCACACAAGCCAACAGGTTAGGCCAGGTTAATGTTGGGCCACTTCCAAGTAACTGTGATAGAAACTTGTTATAGCATCTGATTAGCTACTTTACACTAAGACTACTATCCTAATGAATTAAAAAAATGCTAGAGAAAAGAAGGAGATCTGCTGGAAAAGGTTGTACAGAAAAGTTTAAAGATGGTGTAATGAATGTCCAAATAGCCTTCTGGCTTTACCAGCTCAAAACATTTCACCGCATTTGTGTGCACGTGCACTCTCTTGTCTCATTTTTTCTTTTCTTGGCTGCATTGGGTCTTCGTGGCTGTGCACAGGCTTTCTCTAGTTGCAGCGAGCGGGGGCTTCTTATTGCAGTGGCTTCTCTTGTTGCAGAGCATGGGCTCTAGGCACACAGGCTTCAGTAGTTGTGGCACGCAGGCTCAGTAGTTGTGGCACACGGGCTTAGTTGCTCCTCAGCACGTGGGATCTTCCAGGACCAGGGCTCAAACCTCTGTCCCCTGCATTGACAGGCAGATTCTTAACCACTGTGCCACCAGGGAAGTCCCTCTCTCTCATATTTTTATCACACCAACATAATTTAACATTGATAAAATATTATCTAAATTACCAACCATATTTGTGTTACCTCAGTTATTAGTAAATATCCTTTATAGCTTTTTGAAAAATCCTGAATCCACTCAAATGTAGTACTTTGTTATCATGTCTCTCTAGCCTTTTATAATTTTGCCTATTTTTTTCTTTTATAATATTGATATCTGAAGAGTTCAAGCTAGCTGTCTTGTAGAGTGGTCCACAGTCTAAATTTATTTGATTGTTGCCTCACGATAGATTCAGTTTAAATATTTTCAGAGGAGTACTGCATAGGTGATTTTTTTTGTCCCCTATTACCTTACATCAGGAGGCATGTAATGTTAGCCTGTCTTATTACTGGTGATGTTAAACTTGCTCACTTCATTAAGGTAGAGTCTGCTGGTTGTAAACACAACTTTTTCTCTTTGAAATTAAAAGTTAATGGTAACCAAAGATTATCTTCTTCAATAACAATCTTTCATCTGGTAGGTTTTTGTCATTTATTCATGATCCTTGCTGGAATCAGTTATTACATTAGTGGTTGCAAAATACTGATTTTCTACTTCTAAGAAAATGTTAAATTTCTAAAAAAAATTAGCTCCTGTAAGATGGCCCTTGGTTACAGTAGTCATTTACTGTTTTTATTTAGAATGTCTTAGGAAATATGTGAGAAAATTAAGTTCAAATGTTGTTTTCACCTTTAAAGATTGATCACTTAAAAAGTCACCTCCTAAGAGCTCAGACATCAAAAAATTAAGAAAGTTTATCAGCAGTGTCAGTAATTAGATTTAGAAAATTAAATTTCTGTTATTAGTCCCATAGTTGCCCCAGTTCCTATAATTCAGTTGGGAATTATGTTTTTACCTTGTAACTACAGTTAAATACTGTGTTAATAGAGTCAGTGTGCTAATGTTTTTGCAGAGGAAGTTGTTGAGCATTCTGAGAAGTACAGAATGAAATTTGAGGTGCAAGCAAAAAAATTAAATCTTACTAATTCATATTGTTCTTATTGAGGATTTATTCTTTGAGAGTTTCCTCTATTACCTGACCTTGGTAGCAAGTTTTAAGCGCAAGATATTGTAAGAAACCTTTCTAAATCTGTGTCACTACTGTTTATGTTGAACATTTACAGGGTACAGACAGCTAATTTACTTAATTAATGATGTAGTATCCAAAGAGAATGTTGAAGATTTTGTGTCTTATGGGCAAGTTGTAGGTTGTTCCTAAATTCATGGTTCACTATAGATGGAATTCATTATTGACAGCTAAGTCCTTTCCTTTCAGAATTAGAGGGAGGCCTCTACCTGACAGTGATGAAACTACATTTTAAAGTATTCTTAATTATGATTTTTCACTAATTCAGAGTTAATTGAATTGATAAGGCCTAACAATTTCCAAAGCTCAAAGATAAATAGAATCATTTGAAATATTATCATCCATGTATACAAGTGGATTTATCCTGACCTTTTTGACTAGTAGAAATACTCATTTTAATTTTGCTACAATGAAAGTGGGTTCCTTCATTATTCATTTCAGTTTGTTTTTCTGTTTCATAACAACAAGAGCTTTTGTTATGGTTTTTAAGGAAGGCTGCCTTGAATTTATATTTCTTATAAGTAACAAAGATTTTATCTGAGAAAATATCATTTGTGCCCTTTGATGGAAGCAGTAACCATTTATGGAATAGTCGGGGACTTGGTTATTTGTTTTTTGGGTACTTGGGCTGGTACTTGATTTTTAACTTCTTACAAGTAGATGAGTGCCAGAAAGTACAGGACATGGTCAAAGATCATACACTGGGGAAATAGGTATTTTGGGAAACTTTAAATTAATGTGAAATCTCTCAGACAAGAATCACTGTCTTACCACCTTTGTTTGAATAGTCAGGGAAGGTTTTGTGGGTTTATATATATTATAAACTTAAATCTATGTATATAGGTCTAAAATATAGCCTATTTTTGAAAAAGCAGTAACATTTTCTAGTTATAAAGTTAGTGTCTTTTCTTTTGCCATTTGCTAAGCTGATATACAGAGCACTGCTGATATGTTAAGAGTTATATAAACTCTGTAAGACTTAACCTTTTAGTGACAGAGAAAAGTATTATTTCTGGTTAATGGTATACATTTTTTCTTCAGATAGTATAGGTAATGTATGTCTTGTCTGATTTAGGATCCTTGGAGCATTCCTGCATGTTTATGGAAAGCATGATCTTTGTTTTACAAAATGGGAAACAGGCATGTGCTTTACCCAATAGACACAATTAGTTTTTTTTCCCATTTTATTTTGTTTTTCTTCTCATAGTTATTGAACGTTGAGTTTCAGTTAATTCCTTTTCTTTTAAGTCTGCCACTTGAGCTAATATAGACAACAAGCATCTGACACAAGGCAGAATTGTCTTCTGATCACAGTTCTATTGCTATCTCCATCTGTTGGTATGAAGAAGTAATGCTCTTGCCAGATTAAGCCAGTTCATTTTAATTTTAGCAGAAACAAATTAAGAAATAAGGAATTGTGCTGTTAATGCATTTTCTTTCTTTGTGACAGTTAAGTCAGTTTGAAGATGGAAAACTATCATGGGATGTCAGCCTTTGTAGGCAGATTGTCTTTGAGTTTTGTTTTTTTAAGGCTTTTTGTTAGTGGCATTAAAAGTGTCAGAGGGAGTTATTAAAAATCTGTTATATTAACCATGCCTAGATTCCATACATTTTGGTCTTTAGGGAATTAGGGTAAAACATAATTATCTCAACTTTTGTCATCAGCGTGCAACAAAAATTTAATAGCGAGAAATCTAAAAAATCTTGGTAGTCTTAGCCCATTGCACAGTTTCATGGGCTTTTGCATCATTGCTTCTGAATTGCTAATGAAGAGCTCAATATAGCTTCCGATGCATTTCAGATATTCTGGTTGGTGACTGGCTAGAGTGTTACTGACATCATAACATACAGCTGTTGACTTTCTATTGTCTCTGAGTCCTCGGCAAGTGCTTTAGTCTACGCTTTAGTCTACTCCCACAGCACTCTCCCAATGCCTGACTAATCAGCCGGCTGTGTGTGTGGTGAGCTCTGTAGAGGAGCAATGCAGAGCATCAGTTTACAGATACTATGGAAAGTACATCTTCATTCACTCTGTATGATGAAGCAAATACCAATACGATGAAGGTATGTGACTCTTAATTCATTTAATAATGTGTACAAAAGGTAATCAAATGTATGAAGAGTTATTCGTGCTCACTTAGTACCCTAATTTCTGCTAGGGAGATGTGTGGTAAAAAATCCTTACTGTGTCCAAAGTGAGAGCATGTTTTTAAGTGGTTTTTGTTTATTTTTGCAAAGATATGTTTGTTTAGCTTGATAGAATGAGGAGTAGGGTTCATTTACTTCTCAGCTGTAGTACAAGTTTCTTCTCCCCTACCCCCCAGATTTGTGATCCTCTTCATACCTTGTTGATAGAATGGTTTACCTGAGTGCTCACTGGTATTTCTGTATAGAAGAACAATTTGTCAGTCGGGAAAATGACTTCTCTTTCAGGGCCATCTCAAAACAGACATGCTGTGTGGTTTTTTCATCTTAAAATTTTCATTGTGGAACAAATACAGTGTGGATGAGACTCTTCTTTTGGAAATTAAAAAACTAAGAGCGTTAATTTTCAAAATCTGTGTTCATTTTTGTACTCCTTTTTGGGAGAAGAGGTAGAATAGTTTTTAAAGTGCTTTTAACAGCAAAACCTAGATTTGTCCTTGCTCTGATTATCATAATCAGATATCACATTGCAAAAGAGAGCAAGTGCTAAAACCAAACTAATTTTTGAGAACTGTCTGGTTTCTAACCATACTATCTAAAAACTTTGACAGTTATCTTGACATTTTATGATCCTTCAAAACCAGAATCGTGCCGTACAGGTGATACTGAATAACTAAAGTATGTCCATTAGTGTATAATCAACTTGTTTGGAAGATTTTTGAGAGTTTTGCTTGCTTTTTACCTGGATTTAGCCGAAATGTTAACAGTATTTGGAATTGCTGTGATGTTTTCAAACCCCTCTCCAATATGTAACAATTATTTTGATCTTGAGAAATAACTCGATCTTTTTTTAGAGGAGATAAGAGGAAACTCACTAAATGGCCTTTATTCAATGCTGAATATCATTACTCCTCTTTCTTTTTTCTTTCTCATTCCCAACTGTGTAAGTAATTAGGATCATGAAAATATTAATAGCTATTATTAAATTTAGGGTTTTTTATTAGATACATTATTTCAACCTAATACCAGGAGAATTTCATCATCATTTCTTTTTTAAGCTTCAGGTTTTAAATTTTATGTTGAATTTTATTAAATACATTATTTCAACCTAATACCAGGAGAATTTCATCATCATTTCTTTTTTAAGCTTCAGTTTTAAATTTTGTGTTGAACTATGAAAGAAAAAAATGAAAATTAACAGCACATACTCTCAGTTCTTACCTACAACTGCTTTTATCCATCCTTTGTTGCATTCCACTTTTCTCTTTTTTAAATATCTTTCCTCTTTTTCATTTATTCTGTTCTTTAGGTTTCTTTTTATGTCTCTCTTTCTCTGCCCCCCTGCACAGTGTGTGTGTGTGTGTGTGTGTGTGTGTGTGTGTGTGTGTTTCTGAGTGTTTGTCTCCCTTGCTGTCTCTTCTCTCCCTCTGTCTCCCTCCACTGGCCTGTTGGTCTTTCCCACTTTGTCTCAGTCTGTCTCCCTTTCTGTCATTGCTGCCTGGAGTCTCAGATTCCCTCTCGCGCTCTGACTGAATCAGTCTCTCTGTCTGTCTGTCTGTCTTTCCTTTTCTGCTCACCTCGCTCTCTCCTTCTCCCTGGTATCTCCCTCTCTCTGTGGGTGTCTCCCTCTCACTGCCCAGCTGTCTCTACATCTGCCTCTCCCTTTCCCTCTCTCTGTCTCTATCTCTCCCTCTCCCTCTCTGTTAATCTTGTCCAGCTTTCTCCCTTTGTCTCTGGTGTGCCCTTAACTGTACCCCTTCCTCCGTCTTTCTGTCTGTCCCCCACCCCTTCCTTCTTCTGTCTCACCCTCCTTTTACTCCTCCGTGCCTTGCCTTCTCCCTGCCTCTCTGTCCCTGTTTGTGTCTCCAGTCTTCTTGCTGCTGTTCTGTTAGTCTTTCTGCCTCCATTTCTTTCTCCCTCTTGGCATTTTGCTCCCTTTTCCACCCTACCCCCAGGTCTTTCTCGTTCCTGTCCAAGCTTCACTGACACACATGCACTCTCCAAATTTTCATTGTCGTACAGCTTTTCAGTTTTCATTGGAACCAAATTTGCACTTGACTTTAAATGTTTTTTGGTTATTTAATAGCAGTTACTGGTTGCATTTTAATTTATGTTAAACTCTGCACTTACTAAAAGAAACTATTGGGTAATAATTAAATATATTTTAAATAAACAGATTTTACCCTTTCCTCAATGTCTTTAATTTTTAAAAATTTATGTTTCGGGCCTTATAAGTGGATTGAAATGATCACATATTGAAATTGTCATTTAAAATATTTTGCCTTCCAAAGATACACATTTTAGACTGTTAAAGGGAATTCTTTTTCTCTTAAATGATTTTTCTACTAATTTTCCTGTTTTTTTAGAAAGCCGTTTTAGAATTTTCACTTTTCAAGATTCTTAAGACAATATCTACTTCATAATTGTGTTCCAGGTTATAGGGTAAACTTGTATTTTTTTATACCTATATGGCTTTTTAAAAAAAATATACCATTCTGTATTTTCCAAATGTGTTACAGGGGATATATGTTGGGATTTTTAACTTTTTATTTTGAAATAATTGTAGATTCACAGGAAATAGCAAAAATAGTAGAGAAGTCCCATGTATTTTTTAAAGATTTTTAACATTTAAAAAATGTTTTTCTCAAGATTTTGTGCCTTGTATCTCCGTATTTAAAATAGTTTGAGGAACAGAAATTCACTTAGCATTTACCTATTTACACAGTCACAAACCTAGCAACTGTCATCATATTGTTTTTATTTTGTTTTGTAAAATAGATTAAGACAGCAAGTTGATGAAGGCATAGTATGTCTTAATGGCACTGTGGTTTCGTATAACTCACATAGAGCTATCAGGGAACACAATTAAATTTGCAATTAACAAGTTACATATGTTTAAGAAACAAAGAAAGATGTATAAGATGAAATTCTTTTTCACAGCTGAGTTAAACGTCATTTTCATGTATAACCCTCCCTCCTGTATTATGTAGCACTTCTCTATATCCTTTTGGTGCCTCTACTGATTGTCATAGTTCTCGTCTATGCTATATAATCAGACTCCTGGTCGTGTGGGGCATGGGGTAGGAGTGAAATAGCACCAAAACAAAAAACAGAAAACATTGTCTCTGAAAATCTTCTTGTCACACCTCCATAGCTGAACAACCCCCATTCTGATTGATATAAGATATCTTTAATAGAGTTAATATAATGATTTTTCTCAATTACGTTCCTCTAAGCCCTGGAGTTCCACAGGAGTACTTTAGTAACTAGAGAAAAGCTTGAAGACCAGTTAATATCTCTCGATCCAGCCCTACCTTCTCACTTGAAAATTACAAGCTTGTGTAAAATATATATATGTGTATGTATGTGTGTGTGTGTATACATGTGCATATGTGGATATGTGTGTGTGTTTCTCCAGAGCCTATACATGAATCTTAATTAACAACCCTTGTTTTATATTTCATATATGACACACATATAAAAATGTTGTATGTAACATGTATATATAAAATATAAAGCAACAGTTGTTAACTAGGCTTTATGTATGTGCTTCTAGACAACCAAAAACCCCTAAAACCAAACCAAATATCTGTGAACATACACATCCCTGAGTGCTGCATCTCTGCAGAAAGGATCCTTGGGTTTAAAAAGTTTCTCAAGCAGAATCCTTTTTTGGTCTAAAAATAATTAAGAATTACTGCTTTGAAACTAACACACCATTGTTAAGCAATTATACTCCAATAAAGATGTTAAAAAAAAGAATTGCTGCTTTATGGTATCTATAAATCATTATTTAATCTACTATGCTGATTTGACATCTTCTCTCTTTTCCTTTATTTTCAAATACTTAGAAGAGTATATGATTTCCTTTTTCAACAACAGGCACTTCCACAAAAATCACACACTATTTGTTTTGTTTTTTTTTTTCAAGGAGTTTGAACATATGCAATGCTGATTACCAAGCACATCTGATGGCAGGCTATAATATAGGATCACCAGAGAGAGAGCAGAATGTTTTATTATCTCAGTACTTTGAAAGTGCTAGCTAAACCACAACTTCTTTTAACAGATAGAAAATGAATGACAACAAAAATTGTAGACTGAATGCCCCCATTGAATTCCAGTGACACAATTGTAAAGAAAGCAAAAGAAACTTATTAAATATTAATAATTGTTAAAACAGTATGATGTAGTGGACATAGCTTAAGGAATAATGAAAGCAAGCCATTAAAAAATTCAATGTGAAACGTATTAGACTGGATCTATTCATTTTGTGCACAGCCATAGGAAGTTGAACCAATTAAATTGGACAGAACCTTAGGTACCTTAAAGAGAAGTTATATCTGCTCACTGTACAAGTATCGTGGATAGTGTGAATTTCTAGAGACCGGGAGGTTCTCAGCGGTGTTCACGCATGCCTAGCAGCAGCATCTTCAAGCTATAATAGTGTTTGCACTTTGTTGTACACGTCCTTTTATAGAGTATGAAGGTAGATGGCCACTGAAAGACAACACCTGTTCTACCTCAAGCTGTTTTTAAGCTATTTTTACTGACTATGAAATGCTCTTTGACTGAAAAGAAGTAAAACATTTTTGAGCCTTTTTCCCCTGAACAAAATCCCTAGGTGCTTTCTTGAAAGAGGGTTGTGATCCTTTGTTAGAAAGAATGTAGTTGGCAGTTCAAGAAGTGAAGAGTGGCACATTAGTAGTTATAAAACAGAATGTCTGCCAATTGTAACCTAAATTAAAATCCGTAAAGGAAACATTTTTGTCATAAGGAGAAAGTGGGTCATGTTAGACCTAGTGATTCAAATGCTAGAGAAAATGAAGTTTCACATGTTGATGAAATACATTAAGCCATCAAAGAACCTTCGGGTGGATTAGATAAATGTGCCAGGAGCCCAGTATGAATTTTCCTAAGACTTTTTGATGACAGAGCTTAATACTTTTAAGGCCCGCAAAGAATTTCCATTGTGATGCTGTGATAAGAATGAAATGCTAGTCATGGATAAAAAGTACATAGAGATAAATTCATTTAGTTATATTTGTAGTACAGAGGGAAAAAAAATTCAAGTGAAATAGAATTCTGAAGGAGTAAAGGGAACACCACATCAGAGTCTAGCTAAAATACCACAAAGACAGAATGCTTCTGATAGAATGGCCTAGGACTTGCCACAGTCTGTATAAAGATATGCCTTCTCATTGATGGCATTAGGAATGGCTGAATAAACTAGGATTATGCTCATGATATTCACTTTCATTCATGAACTGTAAACTACAGACATTATCATATCTGTAGCACAAAATTATCATAACCTAGCACAAAATACATTAGCAAGAATGTAATGAATGAGACTAGACTATGCAAAAGGTTGATAACTGCAATGGCTTGTTACACTAAGTAACCCAGGGTTAGGCCAAGCTTCACAGGTTAAGGGCACGGTCCTCCATAAGTCTACCCTCACTTCTGACCAACTGGCTACAAATTCAAAGGTTCCTGTTACCCCTTCAGGTTTGAAAAATTCACTAGAATGACTTATAGAACTCAGGAAAGTGCTGTACGTACTATTACAGTTTTATTGTAAAGAATACAAATCAGAACCAGCCAAAAGGAGACACATAGGGCAAAGTCGGGGAGGATCCCAAATGCAAAGCTTCCCTTTTCCTCTCTCTGTGGAGGAAGGATGTATTACCCTCCCAGTACAGAGATATGTGACAGGATATTGCAGTTTGGGAAGCTCACCCAAGCTTCAGCATTCAGTTTTTATTAGTGTTTCATTACTTAGGCATGGTTGATTGAATCATTGGCCAGTCAGTTGAACTCAGTCTCTCAATCTCCCCCCTTCCCTTCCCAGAGGTCATGCTGGCTGAGAGCCCCAACTTTCTAATCACATGGTTAGTCTCTCAGGTGTGGCCAATCCCCATCCTGAGTCATCTCATTAGCATAAATTATGTAGGGGCACACCATAAGTTACCTCATTAGCATAAAATATCAGGACCCACCATCAGTATTCCCTTCACTCCAAAAATTCCAAGAATTTAAATTTATTTATTTTTTGGCTGTTGCCACGTGGCTTTTGAGATCTTAGTTCCCCGACCAGGGGTTGAACCCAGGCCAAGGCAGTGAAAGCACTGAGTCCTAACCCCTGGACCGCCAGGGAATTACCCAAAATTCCAAGAATTTAGAAACTACCTCCCAGGAACCGGGGACAAAGGCCAGCCAAATGCTTTACTACACAATATTTTATTTTCTAACTGTTGATAGTGTCTTTGGTGTTCTTTATTAGGGAAATAATTTACTTTTCTGGTTCTTGTTATTATAAGATAACTTTGAAGTCAAGGCTGAATAAACAGATGTTTTGGGCTTCCTTGGTGGCGCAGTGGTTGGGAGTCTGCCGGCCAGTGCAGGGAACGCGGGTTCGAGCCCTGGCCCGGGAGGATCCTGCATGCCAAGGAGCGGCTAAGCCTGCAAGCCACAACTACTGAAGCCGGCACTCCTGGAGCCCGTGCTCCGCAACAAGAGAAGCCACGATACTGGGGGCCCTGCGCACCGCAACAAAGAGTTGCCCCCACCATAGCTAGAGAGAGCCTGCGTGTGGCAACAAGGACCCAACACAGCCCAAAATAAAATAAATAAATAAATAAATTTAAAAATTAAAAACTTAAAAAAAAAAACAGATGTCTCCCTTTAAATAGCTCCCTTTAGCTGGTTCCATAGCTTAAAAGCATCTCTAAGTAGATAATATACTATGTAAAGAATGAATTATAATCAATTCAAACTCAATATGGAACAAAAATCTATATTCTCTCTTCATACATGCCCATTATCTTAATTTCTCCTCTCACATCCTCATTATCTGTGCTCAGTTTCCAGAAGTCTAAACCTTTGAATGGTCTTTATTTTCCAAAGCACAATCAGATGGTAAGACCAGTCTTTTTTCTTCCACATGGTCTTTAAAGGGAATCTTATTATGTGCCAAGAGATCTTATTACAGCCTGATTTATTTATTTCAGTCCTGCATTTAACATATAGGTAGGGAGCTCCCGATATGGTCCATGATAGGTTTAGAGTTAAGGCAAAATACATTTCCCCCTCACTAGCACTCTATTAGGAGGTAACTTATAAAGCCTTCAGGTACAGAGTTACATTAATGGCCCAGACTTTATTGCATTGTCTCTTACCTTCATCTGCCAATATCTAAACACCTTCTGAATCTCACCAGGTTGTCCCAGAATTCTCCAAGGTATCTCGTTAGCTCCTGAACAGCCCTTCCATGCTCTTTCAATTTTGTCCTCCTCTGGCCCAATGGCTCACTGCCACTTTTGCTAGTGCTTGCCATAAGTTGGCTCATGTCCCTGCCAAAAGTTCTGTCTCCTAGAGCCCCCTAATGTAATGAGTCTTCAGGGTGCCATATTCACTAGAATCTAATGGACTTGCCTCGATCACTTGCGCACCACGAGCTGTCTGTCTCCCCCTTCTCCCCTGCTTTGGTTCTCTAATGGAAACACTTCCTTTAGCTTCTGCTTCAGCTCAAACTAGAACCCCACTACATAAAAATATAGAAAGAATTCTTTTAGGGCTCTAGCATACCTAACATCCAGCTTTTGACATTTTGATTTGGCTTCTTAAGCACTGTATATACGGTGATGTAACGTCAGATCTGGAAGTGGCTGGGAAAGGACATTAGCCTGGCCAGTAGCCAAGTAGGACCTGAGCTGTCTCATTTCAGTTACTTCCATTGCACTGACTTCAGTTAAAGAATCTCAGAAACCTCCAGTCTTGTCATCTACAGACTTCCCCCTGGAAGGACTGTTCCTAAACAGTTCTGGATATTGGAGTCAGTGGTAATGAGCCCCGCCCGCTACGGACTCACTCCAGTATTTATCCTCACCCATCATTCCTCCAAAACTCCACGGCTGTCCCAGCTTCCTCAATTTTAGCAAATTAATGTTCTAGGTAAAATAAAGTGTTTATATTAGATATGAATTCCCTCAGTTTCCTGTCACATTCCGTTCAGTTTCTGAGGACAGTGAATACTTGTAAGGCTTATCTCTTCATTTGTGGTTGTGACCCCAATTCTTCATTTCTTTCCACTTCAGATTTTCCTTCTCAGTCTCACCCTTTTTGCCTTTTAAGCCTCCAGCCTCTCTCCATCCTTTCTCTAGTGGCCTCTTCTCTTTGCTACACGCTTTCTATCCTGACAGCCTTCCCCTAACTTTGCATCTCCTGCTAACCTTGTTACCAAATCCAGTAGACTCCTTCTGTTCCTCCACCTTCCTGCTTATCTCCTAAAGGTTTGGTATTCCCCAGGGATTCTATCCCAAGGCCACTAATTTTCTTACTCAGTGGTTTCTCAACAACTTCATCTAGGTTGATAATTCAAAGCTTCCATCTATACAGAGATTCTACCCAGTAAATAGCATCAGCCCTGCCTTCTGTCCTTAGCACCCGATCATCCAACTCCCGGTTAGATTTCTCCACCTGAATGTCCTGAAGGTACCTTACATTTACTGTATACAAAACTGAAATTATTGTTCTGCACCAAATCCTCTTTTTCCCCTCCTATGTTTCCTGTTAGTGGGTAGCACGCACACCTACACCTTTACTGTATCCTGTCATAACTATTCTGTCGCATCCCTAAACTTTCCCCTGACCACCCCTGTATCTAGTTGGCTTCCCCCAGTTAATTACTTTCTGTTAAATCAACCTCTTCGTTTCTAGAGGCAGTATATATAGGTAGTGGCTAATAGCAGGGGCTCTGGAGCCAGACTACCTGAATTCAAATCCTAACTCTGCCACTCAATAGTCATGCAACCTTGGGCAAGCTGCTTGATTTTTCTATGCCTCAGCTTCCTCATTTGTAAAATGAAGATAGTAAGAGCAGCTACCTGAAGGGTAGTTATAAGGATTAAATGAAATATCAATAATACAGTTAAAGCATTGGGAATAGTGCTTCATCAATAATAAGTAGCTATTTAAGAGTTTGTTGTTAATTATTGGTTTTAACACACATATCACAATCAGTAATTGTCTTGTTTATTTTGTTTCTGCAGTAGAATGTAAACACCGTGAGTACTGGGGATCCTGCCTGCCT
The DNA here is from genome assembly GCF_025265405.1 of Mesoplodon densirostris. Taxonomy (NCBI): domain Eukaryota; kingdom Metazoa; phylum Chordata; class Mammalia; order Artiodactyla; family Ziphiidae; genus Mesoplodon; species Mesoplodon densirostris. The sequence continues at coordinate 56,942,317 of NC_082668.1, forward strand.
GGCTCACTGTTACATCCTCAGCACTTAGAGCAACCAACCAAACGATCAGAATGAATGAATGAAATCTCCTTTTCCCTTTTCAGCCTTCACCTTTTAATTCTTTGTCTAAACTCTGTAGTCACTTTCCATCACAATTCTCATAACATTTTACCTGCTAGAACAGAGTCCATCTGTGTTGTAGCTAAAATAATTCTCCATGGCTTCTCTTAAAATATGCTCCTCTATTATTCAGGCTTTCTGTCCTTTATGAGATCAATACCAAATTTCTCAACTTCAAATACATCCACCCTTTGATGTTATTCTCCTGTTGTTAGAGCATTTTTAATGAAAAACATGTCAAGACCAAAAAAAAAAAATTCAGTACTTAATTATAACAAACATTCAGTACGTACTATTCAGAATTAGCAAATGTTAACCTTTTGTTGTGTTTGCTACAGATTTTTTCTTTAAGAAATAAAATAATAAAGACATGATTAAAACTCCTTTACTATCTCACCAGAAACCCATTCTTTCTCCAGAGAGAATTAATTACTAACATGAAATAGGTGTGTATCCTTCCCATTCATGATTGTGTGGTTTTTAAATTTTTACCTAAGTTGCACTGTATTATAGAGATCATTCTGCTTTTTCACTAAACAGTCTAACATTCTTTTGGGGACTTGTACTGATACAGCTTTAGTTCATTCATTTTAATCGTTTTAGCGTGTCGTGCAATATGAGTATACCATAGTTGTTAAGCTTTTTATTTTAATCAGTTTCCCTATTGGTAGACATTTGGTTTTTCCCATCCTTAAGATAAAACAATTCAGTGAATATTTTTGTACGTCTGCTCATGTACGTGTATGAGTCTCTTCACTGTGTAGATCCAGAAGTGGATCTGTTGGGCACAGAACAGGAGGAATTTAAACTTCGTTATCACAGATTGTTTACTAATGTGAACTCACAGTGTTTGAGAGTTTCCATTCACCATGCACTGCCAACTCTAGCTATCATCACATTTTTTTGTCCTCAACCTCAGTTCATACGCTCTGTTTCCATTAAATGGGCTTCTTTTTCCTTCTCCATTTTTCTACTCAGAATGCAATGAATTTGTGTAACACCTTACATCGCCATGTAACTTTTTTCCATAAAAGTAATTTGTCTCATAATATGGTAGGACTCCACTAATAAATTATTCCCTCCCAGTCTTTAAACTTAGCAAGAGTTTTCTTCTCTTTTTAAATATCCTCTTAAAATTATTTTATGTATTTGTTGATAAGTGTCATTATTAACCTCCTCATTTGGGTTTAACAAACTCTTTCAGGTCAAGGTAGTTCTTTTCTCTTTTGGTCATTTTAAAGCTAATACTTATTGCAGCTGTACTACTTTCTCAGGTTACTTAGTAAACTTTTATTGGATGACAGCAACTGTTTATAAATCACATAGACATTTAGCATTTTGAAATGTTGCTGCTTGTATTGTTCAAGTAACTGACAAGTGATTGACTCTGAGAATGTGAATTTCCACTGTTTCTAAGTAGAGCATAAACAGTGGGGGGTTTTTTGCGTTTCTCCTTAGAGGCCATTAGCCAATTGGTTGTGTCAATTTATAACCTTAGGAGAAGCTGTGTGTTGGTTTTGTGCGTTTGGTTTATTTTATAAATGCACCCGCCTGATTACATTTTTTCTCTAAGGGAAGAAATACAGCATTGTGTCCGTCTAATGAAATGACATTGAATAAGGGAAGAACAATGCTGTGTGCTTTGCCAAATTCTATTCAGGTAACTTCAGTGAAGTGACTCTTCCCCCCACCCCAATATTCATGTGAAGAGAACTCTTTTTTTTTTTTAACCTGTAGGGCCACATTTCTTTCCTCTCCCCCCAAAATTTAACTTTTGTGTGTGTGTGTGTGTGTGCCATGAAGCTTGTGGGATCTTAGTTCCCTTACCAGGGATCAAACCCAGGCCCCTGGCACTGGAAGTGCAGAGTCCTGAACACTAGACTGCCAGGGAATTCCCTTAATTTTTTTAATGTTTTATCTAGAATAAACTGGTTTTCATTTTGTGAAATTAGAATATTTATTCTAATAATATTAGAATATTATTTTTGATTGCTTAATTCTTCAATTCTTTTGTGCTGTAGAGCCAAATATTAGGCCATAGGCAGAATAAGGTGATCCTTTGAATTAGCAGTATCAGTGTTTCATTTTTATTACCGAAAATTGTATCTGACATTTTCACTAGAGAAACTATTCATTCATGGACTGCATATACTTTCCAAATGTTGATCCTAATTCTGCCCTGCTTTGTTACCTGGAGGAAGGCACTTAACTATGCATAGTTATCGTTTGTAAGCTCCTAGGCTTCATGTTGTTCCTTCGCCACAAATTGAATCCTTATTGCCGGCCAAGTTTACATAGTTTAATACTTAAGATCACAAGAGATAGAATAAGAGAAAGTGGATGATTACCTGACAGTTCTGATAACTCAGTAGTGATTAGCCTGACTGACGATGGATTAGAAGTCAGTAGTACATAGCTCCTATCTATGTGAAAAGGATAAGTTTACTACTTTCTGTCTTGAACACGTTACCGTTACCACACGTTCTAAGTATTTTTGAAATAAAGATGCTCTATAAGCCCAGATTTGCTCCTCTTCTTGGTACACCTGAATGATGACACAGCACTGTGGGTAAGAGCTTACAGTGGAGCACCTGTCTGCCCCAGTTCATATCCTGCTTCATATCCCACTCTTACCAGCTATGTGACTTATTTGAACTTGGACAAATCAATTTCTCCATGCTTTAGTTTCCTAATCTGTTAAGACAGGGATATTAATAGAACCTACTTTCTAGAATTATTGTGAGCTTTAAATGAATTAATTATGAAAGGTATTAGAACAGTACCTGCACATGGTGAGCTATTTATGAGTAGTTTGGGTGGTAGTTATTTGTATTTCTTTTGTAAATTCAGTTCCCATTTCTCGCTCCTTTTCTCTCTGATTTTAAGACCTTGTTTACTTTACAGATTTTGGCACTTTTGTGTTGGAAATATTTTTTATTACATCATTTGCCTTTTAATCTCATATTTTTGTACAGAAATGTATTAAAACGTCATTGTAAGTTTTAATATTTTTCGTTGATAGCTTCTAGATTTTTACATCATGTTTGGGAAGGACTCTTTCACCCAGTAATTATAAAATATTTCCTATATTTCCTGTACTTTTATAGTTTTACTTTTTTTAGATTATAATCTTTAGTTTTCCCTTTAATTCCCTTTTGCTTATGGTGCTGAGGGGGTGCCAACCTTTTTGTGCCTAAGGTTCTGAAGATTTTATTATGTCTACATACATACATGTGGCATTTCTCTTTTGTTGGCTACCTGGTAGCATAGAAGTTGTATGTAATCAAATCTTTGGTATGTCCCTAATAAGTAACATGTTACCGAATGGAAGAATGTTTTTTCAAAGTTGAGTATGAATTTTGAGCACATATATCCATCTCTTTTAGGTTGAAACAGAGTCTGAGAAACTAAGTTTTTAAATATCAGTAACTGTAGGTACTCAGATGTATGCACTTAATAAATGCCAACTTTGTTTTTCTCAAGTTGTCTTTCTATTGTAGAAACCTACCAGATGCATTTAAGTTCCTTAATCACTTTGACTTACTGTATAACTATTTATTACATTAGGATGCATTTAATTCACTCCTAAGTGTTGTGGCAGAGATGTAATATGATGTGTCTCTGCCTTTATGTACTTGACGCCTGCATGTCCACATAGCCTTAGGTAACCCCAAAAGTGTAGGCTTTGTGCCAAGATAAAAGGGATTTTGTTTTAGCGAATACCAGAAAGCTGGAATACATCTTTTGCTTGAAGATTTAGAGAGGAAAACATTTGTATTTAAGACAAAGACATTAGTATTCATGAGAAGAATGCAAAGCTTATGTGAATTTTGGATGTTAAATGAGAAGGCGCTAGTGAGAGCCCCTTGAGGCCGTTGCACTCCCTCCCGTAACTTACGCGTGTCCACACAAACGCTCGTCCTTCTCCTCTGCTGAGCTTTGTAGGGTACATGCACGAGGAGGCCTGAGGTGTGCACAATCCCTGCGCACCCGTGGTGGGCCTGCTGTCAGTCTCCTGTCATGCAGGGTGTAGCCAGGACACAGCGGACTAAGCCTGAGACAGTTGTTGCCCTAGGGTGGTTCTAGCCATGGAAGGAAGCTAACATTTTTGCAGCGCCCACTGTGTAAGAGAGGCTGTGGTGAGTGCTTTACATTTAAACCATTCAGTTCTTCTAACGGTTTATCAGCTAAGTATCTTTTCCCCACTTTACAGTTTAGAAAATTGTGACTCAGAGATTAAGCAGTTTACCGAGGTCGTAACTGGCAGCGCTGGGATTTAAACTCAGGTCTAAGGCTAATGCATTTGATCTTTCTATTATACCAATTGTCTCCTTCTCAGGCAATAACTGGCCATTTGGTTCAGCAGCATTCATTAATCTGTTGTCAAGTGGTGTGGCTTATTAGCAAGTATTGTTCTTACAGATTGGTTGTATGACTTTGGACAAGTCATTTTATTATACTCCTGGGTGCTAATAACTTGCATGGTAAATTATATGATTGGACTCGGTGGTCCCCAAGGTTGCACAGGTCCTCAGAGGATCTTCTGATCCTCGCGTTCACCTTTTCACATTGTGCCTCTTCCTCATTACCCCTTGCAGCTATTACCTTAGTGATGCCTTATTCATTTCTTAAATGGATTACAACCATGCTTCTTTAGAATTTCGATTTTAAAGGATTCATGATTAAATCCCGAAGTCTGCAGGAACACAAAGAATGTGGCTGCTTAGTGAGTGCTGCCATCTTGTGTCTACCATTTTATGAGAGAAAAAATTTTTAATGAGAAAAATTATATTTAAGTATTTTTTGGTTTGTTTTGGGTGGATTTTTTTTTTAAGCCTAGCCATTTGATTTAGTGGCCCAGAATCTTGGTCATATTGAGATGACAATGTCAGTTAAAAACAGTTTTGACATTTGTTTATGATACCTCCTTTTCTGTTATCCTGTAGTCAAACAGAGTGACACTGAGATGTGAAAACTAATGTGTTTCTGTATCAGGGTTCTAAATAATTCCATTTCAAAATTGTTTTTTGAAGAGTTAGTATAAGATGTGAATTCTTCTATGATGCATGCTCGGCAGTATTAGTATTGTATCTCTTGGTACTTAGACCTCATTATGCTCAGTTGTTTCACCTTAAAATTGTGCTGTTCTGTTTGTTGACAACAAAATTGTCAAAGGAAGATGGAAGAGAGTGTTTTATTTTGCTGTGATGTCATCACTTGCACCAGAAAAGTTTTAAATGAAACTAACTTTCAAAACAGATGACACTGAGAGAATTTTGGCATTAGTCTTTCAGATGTCTTTATAAATAGTCACTCCACCCTTTATAGGCAATGTGTGTTTCTTTGAAAATGTTAAATGGCTTATCATAGCTTTTGTTCTTCTGGACTTTTAAAAACCTGGAATATGATTATTTTTCAGAATTACTGTCTTAAGAGTTGTAACTCTGGAAGAAAACTCTAAAAATCATAGTTCTTGGAGGCAAGTGTTCCTGGTTCTGATCTTGGGAAAACCTTTTAAAATGAAAATTATATCTCCCTTACAACACAGATCACCTACTTGGTTCTTAATACATTCCCTTGCTTTCTTCTTCCTTTTGCTTTTACTGCAAAACTCTCTAGGTGGCCTCATGATTCACCCAGGCTCACAAAACCAATGCATGTCAGAATTGGTTGTAATTAAGTGTTCTGGCTCTTGTTTAGGACAAGAAAATAATAAAGTCACCAACAGTAATATTTTTAATTTCTAATTTACCATGTAGTGTTTCATTTCCCTCGGCTATTTTGTTATAATGTTTTCTTTTGTTTTAATTTTAGGCCACTGAAAGGTATGATATATTTGATTCAAGACAGTCCATTTCAGTCCAGGAATCTACAGTGGTGACAAGGACATGGGACTCCTCCTGCCAGATTCCAAATTGGTCAAGACAATTGACATCCTGGCTGACAACTGTGAGAAAGAACCTTGGATTATTTTATTTTATTTTTGTGGGACACCACAATCCCAAATCCATAGAACACATAAGGTAACCTGTCTTGTCACTTGAGAAAAACATCTCACTTTTTCTTTCAAAATCTTATATACAAAAAGCAAGGAGCCAGAGTACTTTAAGTACCCCCTCCCGCCTTAGTAACCTTACTGTTTTGAGAATGAACCACTTAACTTTGGTGTGGATATAATTAAGGAAGACTTTTTTTTTTTTTAAGGTTTTCAGGTGTATTTATGGATTCCTGAAATCTGTTTAGATATTTAGTTGCAAAACATTCTTTCAGGAAAAGAACTCTTGAATTTTCTATATAGGAAAGACAAGTTCTACTGGTTTTTTCACCCCCCTCTAGATTTTATTAAGAAATTTTCAGAAATATGGAGAAGTTGAAAGAATTTTACAGTGAACAGCCATTTAACCACCCCTGCATTCTATCATTAACATTTTATCATACTTGCTTTAACCTGCATCTGTCCATCTGTATCCATCCCTCTACCTCTCCCTCAGTTCATCTACACTTTTTTGATGCATTTTGAAATAAGTTGTCTTTGTCCTCACCACACACACAAAAATTAAATTACGTGGTATGATGAATTGTGTTAATCATTTCACAGTATATAAGTATATCAAACCATCACGTTGTACTCCTTAGGCTTACACATTGTTATATATGAATTATATCTCAGTAAGGCTAGAAAAAACGAAGTGGGGTTTACATCAAGTTCTGCTGTTCAGGTTCACATTTCTCACATGTCCTAAAATGACAGCTTTATCTGATACATTCCTATTTGATATTCAGTATAAAGTCCCCATTGTTGTCTTAAACTCACTAAAGATATGAAATATATTGGCATCTTATATATTTGATCTGTAGAACCCATATGTGTTGTTTGGCCCTGAATCACATGAGTCAGGAGAGTTTTCAATGCTTGATTCATAACGCTGAACAGTTATTAGTGAAGATTCACAACTGTGTTTTGTATAGGATGTTACTGTCTATTTTTTAAGCTATTTCCTTTTGGAATTACAAGTTAATGTAACAAATTAGAAATTTCAGAAATTTAGATGAAAGCTATGACAGGAAAACTTTTTTTCACAGGATAATACTCATAATATCCCTTCAGAGAAAAAGATTTCTGATGTCATCTAAATATGCATTTATAATTCTCCAACCATTACCTTACATCTCAATAGGGCTTATTCCTTAATGTTTCTTGGGAATTTTCACAAGTGGTGTGTGCATCAAAATCACCTCATACCCTTATTATAGCCCTTATCTCATTGTTATATGATTTTTAAAATTTGAATATGTCTGCCACTAAACTGTATTTTACAGTTCCTTAGAAGCAGGAATTTTGCTTCTATCTGTGTATATTTGACATTATTCTTGGAACATAGAAGGCACTTAGTCAATGTTGTGCACTAACTCAATGTAAGAAATGTTTCAAACTGAATTAAAATTGTTTTTCTTGCTTGCTAAGGCTTCAAGTTCCCTGTAGAATTCTAAAATAACCTTTGCTAATGAGGATGTCTGATACTGTTACTGTAAAAAATGAAACTGAAACAATGAAGGATTTGGAGGCAGAAGTGAAAGATACAACCGGAGTTGAAAATCTTATCAAATCCGAAAACTATGGGAAGATTTTGGCAGAGAAGAATGAAAGTTGCATTGACAACAATATTGATTTGCAGGTAAACAGGATTTTTTCCTCTAGCTACAAATATTAAATATTCTATATATAATTATACTTTTCATGCAAAACTCACTTTCAGAATTGTAAAAGGGTAAGTTGACCTTTTGCAACATGCCTACCAGCTGTTTTTGGAGTCATCTGGATTAGCTTGTTGAGTCTAGCTCTTTGATTTGCTTGTATCATGTAATATATTTCTTTTTATTTGTATGTGGCCAATATGTTTTTTTAGTGGCTTTATACTTTTTCGTTCCATTCTGCACCTATCCGTGTTGTGAGAGTCGAAAATAACCTAGGATTAGAGGAGATTAGAATTAGAGAGATTGAAACTGCAGGAGTTCTATTGGCAAAAACAACCCTAGAGGAAGCAATTGATCAACTATGACTGAGAAAAGAGGTTGGTGGGGAAAAAAAGGTCACTTGAGGCTTTTGATGCTACGCATGTATGATGACTTAGAACTAACCACTCAGAAGGCTTTTAATTCTAGGCATGGATAGAAATTGATGAGTTGGTCCACAGATTCAAGATAGATAAAAATTGTTTCAAGTAGTACAGTGTTCACTTCTCAGTGTTCCTGTTATCTATTGCTATACAACAGATGATCACAAAACAAAGAGCTCACAATTTTAAAACAACATTTTGTTTTTTAATATCTCATGATTTATGAGTCAGGGTTTGGAACAAGGGCTTGGCTGAGTGAATCTTCTCTCATACAAGGCGTCAAAAGAGATCCCTCGCTGATATTTAAATGGCAGGTGGGCTGACCTGGAAGGTCCACAACTGTTTCACTCACATATCTGGCCCCTTGGTGGGAATGGCTGGAATGTAGGTTCAGCTGGAACTGGGAGCACCTACCTGTGGTCCCTCCAGCACAGTAGGCCCAGGTAGTCAGACGCATTGTGGGCAACTCAAGAGTTCCAGAAAGAATGTTCTAATAGCCAAGCAAAGCTGCAAGCTTTCTTTTGACCTAGGCTCAGAAGTCTCAGAATGTCACTTCCACTGTTGTCTTTTGATGACACGTGTCAATAAAGCCTGCCCGGATTCAAGGGAGAAGGCATAAGACCGTGCCTCTCAGTAGGAAAGACCTTTAATCTACCATAAAATGTTGTTTTAAAATGCTATCTCTCACATTTCTGTTTTATTTTTTTAAATAAATTTATTTATTTTTGGCTGCATTGGGTCCTCGTTGCTGCACGCGAGCTTTTCTCTAGTTGCGGTGAACGGGGACCACTCCTCTCTTTGGTGTGCAGGCTTCTCATTATGGTGACTTCTCCTGCTGCGGAGCACGGGCTCCAGGCGTGCAGGCTTCAGTAGTTGTGGCTCGTAGGTTCTAGAGTGCAGGTTCAGTAGTTGTGGCGCATGGGCTTAGTTGCTCTGCGGCATGTGGGATCCTCCCGGCCCAGGGCTCGAACCTGTGTGCCCCGCATTGGCAGGCAGACTCTCAACCACTGTGCCACCAGGGAAGCCAAACATTTCTGTTTTAGTTTAACCCTATGAATAAAGAATTCTATTTTTGGAGAAAATATTCTGTCATTCTTTCTACATCCTAAAGACCTTGAGGGCTACATGCCAAAACTTATACCTTATTTTTGTAGAATAATTTAAGAAGTTTCTTTTAAAGGTTATTTCATTTCTTCATTCAGTCAAAAACTTTATTCTTCATTATATGCCTGAAATGTGTTAGAAAATGATAGCAACTCATACAACAGTAAAAAAGCATTTAGGTTCTACTGATTCAGTATAGTAAGGTGGTAATTATCTAAGAAATTTGGAGGAATAACATAATTTTTCTAGTCATTTTTAGTAATAGCACTTGCAAAAAATTGTCATGCCTGCAGTCAGTACACTCAGTGATGGCAGAATGCCAGTATCCTGATTGGATCAGAGAAAATGCTTAAATTCTATTGCATTTGTGATTGAAATAGTAAAAGATTTCCTTCTAGTTTCTTTTCTACACCTAATGTTCACTCTTCCAGGTCACGTTTATCAACAAACGATTAATTTGGATTATAGCATACGTTGAACTTACTTCAGGTTCGTTCCCAGACCACTGCAGTAAAGCAAATATCACAATAAAACAAGTCACACAAATTTTTTGGTTTCCCAGCATATATAAAAGTTATGTTTATGCTCTACTGTAGTCTGTTAAGGATGCAATAGCATTATGTATTAATTCTTAGTGAACTTTTAATTAAGGTTCAGACCTTAATTAAAAATACTTTATTGCTAAAAAAATGCTAACCATCATCTGAGCCTTTAGGAAAGCATAATCTTCTTGCTGGTGGAGCATCTTGCCTTGATATTGATGGCTGCTGACTAATCAGGGTGGTGGTTGCTAAAGGTTGGGGTCACTGTGGCCATTTCTTAAAATAAGACAATGAAATTTGCTGCATCAATTTACACTCCTTTCACGAACCATTTCTGTGTAGCATGCAATGATGTTTGGTAACATTTTACCGACAGTAGAACTTCTTTCAAAATTGGAATCAAATCCTCTCAGACCCAGCTGCTGCTTCATCATCCAAGTTTATACAATATTCTAAATCCTTTGTTGTCATTTCAATAATTTTCACAGCATCTTCACCAGGAGTAGATGCCATCTCAAGAAACCACTCTCCTTGCTCATCCACAGGAAGCAACTCCTCGTCTGTTAAAAGTTTTATCATAAGATTGCAGCAGTTCAGTCACGTCTTCAGGCTCCACTTCTAATTCTAGTTCCTTTGCTATTTCCACTGCATCTGCAGTTACTTCCTCCACTGAAGTCTTGAACCCCTCAAAGTCATCCAGGAGGGTTAGAATCAAATTCTTCCAAACTGCTATTACTGTTAATATTTTGACCTCTTCTCATGAATCACAGGTGTTCTGAATGGCACCTAGAATGGTGAATCTTTCCAGAGGGTTTCAATTTACTTTGCGCAGATCCATCAGAAGAATCACTGTGGCAGCTATAGCCTTACAAAATGTATTTCTTAAGTAATAAGACTTGAAAGTTGAAATTACTCATTGATCCATGGGCTGCAGAATGGATGTTGTGTTAGCAGGCATGAAAACAACATGTTGTACTTGTACATCTCCATCAGAGCTCTTGGGTGACCAGGTGCATTGTCAGTGAGTGGTAGTATCAGTATTTTGAAAGGAATCTTTTTTTCTGTGCAGTAGGTCTCAACAGTGGGCTTAAAATATTCAGTTAACCATGTTGTAAATAGATGTGCTATCATCTAGGCTTTGTTGTTCCACTGATAGAGCACAGGCAGAGTAAATTTAGTATAATTCTGAAGGGCCCTAGGATTTTCAGGATGGTAAATGAGCACTGGCTTCAACTTAAAGTCACCAGCTGCATTAGCCCATAACAAGAGAATCAGCCTGTCCTTTGAAACTTTGAAGCCAGGCATTGATTTCTCCTCTCTAGCTATGTAAGTCCTAGATGGTATCTTTTTTCAGTAGAAGACTATTAGATCTTCTGGATAACTTGCTGCAGCTTCTACATCACACTTGCTGTTTCACCTTGCACTTTTATGTTACGGAGATGGCTTCTTTTCTTCAATCTCACGAACCAACCTCTGCTGGCTTTAATCTTCCACAGCTTCCTCACCTCTCTCAACCTTCACAGAATTGTCGAGAGTCAGAGCTTTTCCCTGAATTAGGCTTTGGCTTAAGGGAATGTTGTGGCTGCTTGGATTTTCTCTCCAGACCACTACAACTCTCCATATCAGCAGTAAGGCAGTTTCACTTTCCTGTCGTTGGTGTGTTCACTGGAGTAGGACTTTCCCCCAAGAACTTTTCTCTTGTGCTCACAACTTGGCTGATTGCTTGGCACAGCAGCCCTAGCTTTGTCTGTCTCAGCTTTCGATATGCCTTCCTCACTAAACTTAATCATTTCTAGCTTTTGAATTAAACTGAGAGATGTGAGACTCTGCCTTTCACTTTGAACACTTAAATGCCATATAGGATTATTAACTGGCCTGATTTCAATGTTATTGTATCTCAGGGAACAGGGAGGCCTGAGGAGAGGGAGAGAGACGGGAATGGCTGGTCGGTTGGCGGAGCAGTGAGAACACACACACATTTATTGGTTAAGCTTGCCGTCTTACATGGATGTGGTTTGATGCACCCCAAGACAATTACAGTAGTAACATCAAAGGTCACTGATCACAGGTCGCCATGACAAATAAAATAATAATGACAGAGTTTGAAATATTGTGAGAATTACCAAAACGTGACAAGGTGAGCAAATGCTGTCGGAAAAATGGTGCTGATAGACTTGCAGGGTTGCCACAGACCTTCAGTTTGTAAAAACACAGTATCTGCCAAGTGCAGTAAAATGAGGTATGCCTGTATTGCATTTCCTACCATGTCTGTTGTGTTGCCCTTGGCAATAAGCACAAAAACGTTTTGACGACCATTCTTGAGTCATGGCCCAGTTGTTTATACTACAGGAGAATTTCATGCATTCCCCAAACACTTCCTGAAAACCTATTCCATGGCAGGGACATAGTGTAGCAAGGAAAAATGGACCTGGTCTCTGACATCATGTTCCGTGTAGTATGGTGACTATAACGACTGGGGGAGGAACAAGGAGAATATGAGAATTTGTTCTATGTTAATCCACTGAATGCTATATTCGTTGTTCACTCAATTGTTTATTAAGAATTTACTGTATGTGGGTTTATTTACTCTGCTTGGAGATTTTGAAGTCCAAGATGCCTCTGTGCAAGGTGTCTGGCAAGGGGCTTAGGGTTGGAATGATATACAGAGAAGAGATTTAAGTAATGGAAATTAGGAATGAAGTATATAAAACTAGAAAAAAAATTGTCATTCTGTTTTCACATAATGTAAAATAAAGTCAGCTGTTTTAAGAATCAACAGGGAATAGAGTGTCTTGTTTAAAAAATAATCTGGTTAATATAGAGTTACCTCTTAACTTAATAGGGAGTTACCTATTATGAAATGCCTTTAAAAAAAATACTACTAGGCATTTCATCTTCTTTTGGTACCTCTAAGATACTGCCTGAAGGTTTAATTTTAAATAGCAACTATTATTTTTACTCAAATTTTAGATGTATGTGCCAATTAATGTAGGTTCCCTATTAAGAATTTTGAATTAGTCAGTATACTCTCTGCTTTCCTCTCTGTCATTCTGAAAGTCAGCTACCGTGAATATAATTTTTGTTTGTTGTCTTCCTTCAGCATAGTAATATTTAAAGTGACTTAGGGAGATGGAAATGTTTTCCTAAGGAAGCATACATTTCATCCACTTCCAAGTCTTAATTTCCTGACCATCCCCATAATATTTTATTTAGGAAAACTCATTTTTAAATGAAGGGATGTCATAGTATAAAACTGTAAAGAAATCTTATGATTTTCTACTATTTGTTAAGGATAACATTTACATAAAGTGTTCTTTTATCCATTTGTTCACTGCTATGTGATCCAAACCCCATGACCCCCTAGTGCCAGAGATTGCATGGATCTATAAAACAGACAGAGATAAGTACAGCAGGCTATCTCGGGAATGGACTCAGAAGTATGCCATGTGATGCTACCTTAAAGTCAGAATAACCTTCATTACAACTGGAATAAACTTTAAATTACGGTTCCTTTTTTTTTTTTTTTTTTTTTTTTTGTGGTACGCGGGCCTCTCACTGTTGCGGACCCTCCCGTTGCGGAGCACAGGCTCCGGACGCGCAGGCTCAGCGGCCATGGCTCATGGGCCCAGCCACTCCACGGCATGTGGGATCTTCCCGGACCGGGGCACGAACCCGCGTCCCCTGCATCGGCAGGCAGACTCTCAACCACTGCGCCACCAGGGAAGCCCACGGTTCCTTTTTTGATTTTCTTATCTGGCTGCTCCCCTATCAGACCTCATCTTTTTTCATTTTATTTTTTGTTTGCCTCCCTCCATTCATTCACATGCTCATCTGAGAATACTTAATGTTCTTCCAACTTTGGACAATAACTGCTTTTAGAAACTGTAAAGTAGTTACAAGAGAATAGTTACCCAAGATTCAGAAGTTTTTTTTTTTTTTAATGGAGCATGTGTATTATGTGGCCAGTGTTTTCACTCTGACTTTGTTATGAGACTAAAACCATTCCTCACTGCTCTAATGTGCTGAAGAATCATCTGAGGGGGAGGAAGGTGGCAGCTGAGTTGTCACATCAAAGGAAGCAGCATTATTCTAGCAGCATCCATTCTTGTTTAAACCTTCCACTGTTAGAGATTTGAGGTTACATGATATACTTTATGCTCATAACTGATGTGGCTGGAGAATTGGTATTGAATTGATAGCATCAGCAGAATGGAAAACGTGATGTGTTTTATGCATGTCAATAAAGGAATGACCTGCTCTTGTTCTACAGAGAATGGAAATTGGAAGTCAGACACTCTTTGTATTACAAAATAGGGTCTCACACATTTTGTAATTTTCATTTGCATTGTTAGGAGACTTGGAGCTATTAGTTAATCTATCTTCCAATACACTGTTTCATATAACACTGAGTAAATGATGCAAGTTGTCAATGGATAAGTGATAAACTAATAGCTCTGCTAGTAATTGATTTATTTTTCTTCAATAAAGTTACATAAACCAAAATAATAATAATAACAATAATAATAATAATTTCATCAAGCTGGAGAGAGGCCAGCAGACATTAGGCATCACCTTGAATGGTTCCAAGCAGATATTATCTCATAGAGCTCCTTGACCATTTCTTCTATAAATAATTTCGTTTCTGTGACTCTCTATTCTTCAGAAATGTTAATTGTGATTTTTATTCAGTTTTATTTGAAACTATAATCTTTTAGAGAAGTTTTAGGATTACTTTCTTAAGAATTTCTTAAGAATGCTTTAGAACTAATTCAAGCAGTATGTGTGCATTAATGTCAAGAAGTTCACTTTCCCACATAATTGCTTTGGAGTTGTTCTGAATTGTTGATATGGTCCCAAATAATTGTACAAAGGGTTTTTGCTTAGTAATTCTTCTGTTGCCACACACACACTATTCCTCTTGCAAATCTTGAGTGATATGTTGGACTTCGTATGATTATTAAATATTTGGAAGGCTGGGGTAGTGAGGTGTCAGGTTTCTAAATCCAGAAAAATCTTAATTTTGTTAGACTCCCACTAATCTTTAACATGGGGTAAATGGGGGGGGGAAGTGTTTGCTTTGGTTTCCTTTGTATAACTTAATCATGTGGTCTTTGTGGTTTGATATTTCTCAGAGATAGATTTTTCACATTAAATTTAGGGTAAATTACTTGTGTTTATTTCTGCCATTTATTTGAAATGTAAAATTAGGAATCTTATGCTCTAAGGTTCAAACTCAACTTTCCCATGGTTTTACAATTGTATCTTTGTACTTGACAAGTGCTTTGTCTAGGGATGTTCATCTGTATACGTGTACCTATAAATACAATCCAAAACGTATCTCAGAGCAGTTCAAACATTGATCCCTCTTCCCACAAACTACTGAACAGTAGGATGGCGAGTCCAAATTGTGTTGGTAACCCTTGTTATGGAGGAAATAATAGAACTGATTTTTGTTAACAAGTAGGCCTCATGTGCCAGAGTGCATGAACAGCTTCTGATATATATGAGTGAATTTTCTACACACAGAATCAGTTGAAGTAGGTGTTTAGTATATTCTCAGCTTCTATAGCAAGCCCTGTGATAATTAAGATGAGACTTTTACATCTTGTATTCCCCAAGTTAGTTCCAATGTATTTCTTTAAAAAGCGGAGGATAGGGCAAGTAAGGGACAGGAAAGCAATAACAGTCTAATAAGGTTATCAGAAAAGCTCAGGGGGGAGACCACGCTTCTCCAACAGTGAGGTTAATGGGCATCAAATTCCTTAATTGAGGAAATGTGTAAAGAAGTTTCTGTTTAAAGGGTTCAGTAAGATTATGTCCATGTAAAGTCATACAAATCTTAACTATTTTTTCCTCAAAGATAAAAGGCTGTATGTAATATACCTGCTACATAGTAAAAGCCCAACAGATGGTAGATGCTGTTAATAATATGATATGTATAATCATCATCATAATCGTTACTAATTATTTATTAGCAATAGCACAACTATATAGTTCCTCAGATTGATCCCTTTATTGTCATGCAACATAAGATTTTTTTTCTTTAGTAATTAAAAAAAAAGTAAAATTTATTTCTTGACATAAGCTCCCAAAATTTTCAATACAGTAATTTTTCTTTGTATTAAGTTCCCTATCTGTATACTGTACTTTTGTCTTTTAGAAGTATTTAATGAGTTCAACTTTTAAAACTTAAAATTGACTTCCCATAGTACATTTTACTTTTCTAACTATTTCTAGGATTTGGTGCTCTTTCTATTGAACCTGGGTCATATATACACATGATAGCTAGCACATTTGCTTTTCACAGTGCTTTATTATGACATGTATAAAGAAGATGCTCCCCACATCTTGCAGATGTAGAATGCTTTTACATAATATTTTTACTTCCTCCAATAACTTTCACATATATCATCGTTAGGATGGTGGATGGTAAGATCCTTTATCTTCATTTAATATACGGGGTAACTATAAATCAGAGTCCTTGACTTTCTCCAGGCACTTTACCTTAGATGTTTAATCCTGTGCCTTTGGATTTTTTTGTTGTTGTTGGAGTATAGTTGATTTATAATGTTGTGTTTAGTTTCAGGTGTACAGCAAAGTGATTTAGTTATACATATACGGATATCTATTCTTTTTCATATTCTTTTCCCATATAGGCTATTGCCGAGTATTGAGTATAGTTCCGTGTGCTGTGCAGTAGATCCTTGTTGTTTATCTCTTTTATATATAGTAGTGTGTATATGTTAATCCCAACCTCCTAATTTATCCCTCCCCCCCCACTGTTCCCTTTTGGTAACCATAAGTTTGTTTTCTAAGTCTGTGAGTCTGTTTCTAAATAAGTTCATTTGTATCAGTTTTAGATTCCACAGCCTTTGGGTTTTTAATCCTGTGCCTTTTTGCCCAGAGCATTAAATGGTATAAACAAATTAGTGATTGGGGGTGGTTTGTCAGTTTATTGATGTTTTTTAAAAGTCCACTCTGTCAACTCAGAAAACTTTGTTGTTTTCTGTTATTCCGGTGGAAAATATCAGCCTAGCCTCTTTTGTTCTTACTATTCTTGACCTTTAGCTGACATTTACACTTCAATTCATTATCTTCTCTCAATAATTACCATTAGGGACTTCCCTGGCGGTCCAGCAGCCATTAACACTTCACCTTCCAATGCAAGGGGTGGGGGTTCGATCCCTGGTTGAGGAGCTAAGATCCCACATGCCTCGCGGCCAAAAAACCAAAACATAAAACAGAAGCAATATTATAACAAATTCAATAAAGACTTTAAAAATGGTCCACATGAAAAAAATTATTTAAAAACTATAATTACCATTATCTTGAAAAGTAGTGAGAATTAGTAAGGTCTTCAAAGTATATTAAGAGCTTTGGGCTTCCCTGGTGGCGCAGTGGTTGAGAGTCCACCCACCGATGCAGGGGACACGGGTTCGTGCCCTGGTCTGGGAAGATCCCACGTGCCGGGGAGCGGCTGGGCCCGTGAGCCATGGCCACTGAGCCTGCGCGTCCAGAGCCTGTACTCCGCAACGGGAGAGGCCACAGCAGTGAGAGGTCCACGTACCGCAAAAAAAAAAAGCCTTAGTTGAAAGGTGTCAACTATTATCATTAAGTTTGTTCATAATAATTACAAATAAAAAATCCTCTTTTTGAAATAAGTTAGATTTACTCTTAATTGAGTGATATTAATTGGTAGTTCGTTTTATGAAAACACACAGTACAACTCATAAAGATTATTCTGTTCTTTCTTAGCAATATGTAAATCTCATAGTTCATGATTTCAGTGCTTTTGTTTTTCTTCCCTTTATTTTCTTTCATAATAAACTTTAAACAGATCTAAACTCGTCCTAGCAGTACAAAGATAGCAAGGAAGATTACTGAAAATATTAGACCAAAAGAGACATTATGGGGAATTCCCTAGCAGTCCAATGGATAGGACTTCACGCTTCCACTGCAGGTGGCATGAGCTTGATCCCTGGTTGGGGAACTAAGATCCTGCATGCTGCATGTTGCAGCCAAAAAACAAAAAAAGAGAGAGAGAGAGAGCCATTATGATAAGCAAAGAAACGTTAGAAAACAAAACCTATAGATTATTCCTTAATATTAAGTTGACTACATGGATTTAGATTTTTGCTTCTTTTGTTATTAATTGTAAAGGTCTCTGGTTTGGGATAGCAATTAAGACATGGGTAATGTTTTGAGGATCCTTCCAGATCCATATGCTGAAATAAATTTTAAATTTGTTTAAAGTTTTTTTATTGTAAACAAAAGACCAAAGTACTGAAATCATCAGTTATGTTTGTTTTTCTTTGCCCTCGAAGTTGATCTACAGGGCTGTATGTTAAAAAGCAGTCTGTGTTTATTGTAATGTTACACCTTAACCATTTATTATTGAACCTCAGTTTTTCTCTAAGCAAGGAGCTAGTAGCTCTGACAGTGTATTAATACCAGTTTCAAACTGAAATTATATTAGGGATGTTTCATATTCTGAACCCATTTATTGGCCTAATTCCTGTCCTATACTGTAGTATCAAACAATGTAAACTATAAATTGGCGTCTTTAGCCCTAAGCCTTATAAATTCTAATTTAATTAGGATCTTTCTGAAGTAGTAAAAGTCTGCTAAAGGAGCTGCTAAATTTTTACTGTGATGATGAATGAAATTCTGTTAAAAGTGAAAAGAAAACTATAGAGATAAATTAATGAAACCAAAAGTTGGTTCTTCAGAAAGGTCAACAAAATTGACAAGCCTTTAGCTAGATGAACCCAGAAAAAAAGAGAGAACCAGAGAAAAAAAAAAAAAGAACCCAGAAAAAAACCCTCAAATTACTAAAATGAAAAATGAAAGTATGGGGCTTCCCTGGTGGCGCAGTGGTTGAGAGTCCACCTGCCGATGCAGGGTACATGGGTTCGTGCCCCGGTCCGGAAAGATCCCACATGCTGCAGTGCGGCTGGGCCTGTGGGCCATGGCCGCTGAGCCTGCGCATCCGGAGCCTGTGCTCCGCAATGGGAGAGGCCACAGCAGTGAGAGGCCCGCATACCGCAAAAACAAAAACAAAAATGAAAGTATGGATATTACTATTATTCTATAAAATAAAAAGGATTAAAAGATGGTACTATGAACAATTGCACACCAACATATTGGATAATCTAATGAAATAGCCAAATTCCTAGAAACACAAAACCTACCAAGACTAAATCACAAAGAACAGAAAATCTGAAATGACATATAACTAATAAGGAGATTGAATCAAAAAATGAAAATCTCCTGACAGAGAAGAGCCCTAGATCTGAGGAATTCTACCAAGTATTTGAAGAAGAACTAACACCAATAGTTCCCAAACTTTTACCAAAAAATTAAAGAGCAGGGAATACTTTGTAACTTATTTTTCTATGTGTCCAGCATTACCCTGATACCAAAGCCAGACAAAGACACTGCAAGACAAAACT
Source organism: Mesoplodon densirostris (assembly GCF_025265405.1). NCBI lineage: Eukaryota > Metazoa > Chordata > Mammalia > Artiodactyla > Ziphiidae > Mesoplodon > Mesoplodon densirostris. The sequence continues at coordinate 56,961,631 of NC_082668.1, forward strand.
ACAGACCACTATCACTTATAAACATTGATGCAAAAATCTTCAACAAAATACTAGCCAACTGAATTCAGCAGCATATTAAAAGAATTACACACCATGACCAAGTGGGTTCCAAGGATGGTTCAGCAAATGAAAATCAACCAATGCAGTATACCATATTAACTGAATGAAGGCTGGGGGCGGGGTGGGGAGGTAACCTGATCATCATAATTGAACACAACAACCTATTAAGATTTTTTGTTTTTACATTCATAAAACTAGGAATAGAAGGAAACTACATCAACACAATAAAATCCATATATGAAGAACCCACATTGAGCTTCATGCTCAATGGTGAAACACTGAAAGCTTTTCCTCTAAGATTAAGAACAAGGTGAGGATGCCCACTTTTACCACTTCTATTTAACATGGTACTGGAAATTCTAACAAGAGCAATTATACAAGAAAAAAAAATAAAAGCCATCCAAATTGGAAAGGAAGAAGTAAAATTATCTCTGAAAATGACATGATCTTATATGTATAAAACCCTAACACCTGAAACTAACACATTGTTAATCAACTACCCTCTAATGTAAAAAAGTTAAAAAAAAAAAACCTTAAAGATTCCACACATGTTCAAAAACAAAACCAAAAAAAAACCTGTTAGAACTAATAAATGAATTCAGGTAAAGTAGCAGGACACAAAGTCAGTGCACAAAAATCAGTTGCATTTCTATACACTAACAATGAACAATCTGAAAAGGAAATTACAAAAGCAATTTCATCTACAATAGCATTAAAAAATAAAATACTTAGAAATTAACTTAATCAAGGAGGTGAAAGTCTTGTACTATGAAAAGTACAAAGCATTGCTGAAAGAAATTACAGATGACATAACTAAATTAAAACACATTTATGTTCATGGATTGGAAAACTTAATATTGTTAAAATGTCAGTACTACCCAAAGTGATCTACAAATTCGATGTAATTATCCTATCAAAACCCAAATGTCATTTTTGCAGAACTAGAAAACCCCATCCTGAAATTCATATGGAACCTCAGAGGACCCGGAATAGTCAAAACAGTCTTGAAAAAGAACAAAACTGTAAGAGTCACACTTCATGACTTCAAAACTTACTGCAAAGCTACAGTAATCAAAACAGTGTGGTGCTGGCATACAGACAGACACATAGGCCAGTGGAATAGAGAGCCCAGGAATAAGTCCTTGCATATATGATCAAACGATTTTTGACAAGGGTGCCAAGTCCATGGAGAAAGGACAGTCTTTTCAAAAATGGTGCTGGACTGAATGAAGTTGGACTCTTACCTAAGACCATAAACAAAAATTAACACAAAACGGATCAAAGACCTAAGAGCTATAAAACTCTAAAACTCTTAGAAGAAAACATTGAGGGAAAGCTTTATGACTTTGGTTTTGGCGATGATTTCTTAGGACACCAAAGGGGCCAGCCAAGGGAGCTTTCTCAGTCCCAGCCCCACCTCCAAGACACTCCATTGCCCAGGTATGCCTGCTATAAACTGCACACCCAAGAGGGAAGGGGCCACAGAGCCAGAGATGCCAGACCCATTTAAAGTCAACACCTTTAAGGAGGCAAAGGATGAAGACTAAAACCACAAAAGAGATTGAAGAAGGTGTGGGGTGAGACTGCCAAGATTCTGCATCTCAGCAAGCTCCCAGGTGTTGCCCATTGACAGGTCTATGGGCAGAACTTTGAACAACACTGAAAACAGCTGTTAAGCTGTGGAAGCTACTCTAATCAAATGATTAGTGCCCCTTGGCATCTTCCAGGATCACAGGCCCCCTGTGATGTATACAACAGAAACATACATCCCAGAGCAGTGACATGCTGATCTTGTCCTCACAGACAGCGGGAAGAAAGTTACTGGAACAGTTCACTTTTTCCAGAGAGAGAATGTGGTATTTCCAAGAAAAGAGTCAATGCTGAGGGCTTCCCTGGTGGTGCAGTGGTTGAGAATCTGCCTGCTAATGCACAGGACATGGGTTTGAGCCCTGGTCTGGAAGGATCCCACATGCCACGGAGCAACTAGGCCCATGAACCACAACTACTGAGTCTGCGCGTCTGGAGCCTGTGCTCCGAAACGAGAGGCCTGCGCACTGCGATGAAGAGTGGCCCCCGCTTGCCACAACTAGAGAAAGCCCTTGCACAGAAACGAAGACCCAACACAGCAAAATTAAATAAATCAATTAATAAACTCCTACCCCCAACATCTTCTTAAAAAAATCATAGAGACAGACAGTAGTAGCATGGTAGTTGCCAGAGCTTGGAATGAGAGGAGATGGGGAGTTATGTTTAATGGGTACAGAGTTTCAGTTTTATGAGTTACGGCTGTGGATTGTGCTGATGGTGACACAACATTATGAATGTATTTAATACTACTGAACTGCACACTTAAAAATGGTTAAGATGGTAAATTTCCTGTGTATTTTTCCACAGTAAAAAAAAATTGAGAAGGAGACTTGGCTTGGGCTAGGCTAAAATCTAAATATATGTAACCTGCTTAATCTAAATATATGTAACCTGCTTAATCCAGGGTCAAAAAATAAAGAAAAAAAATGGGGCTAGAAAAATGAAAGGCATGCTTTAAATGATTAAATTCATTTTAAAAATAATTTATTCTTATTTAATGCCAAACTTGTATTTTCTGCTTTGTTGTTGTGTGTGCATGTGTATATGGTAGATTTTCTGGTATTTATTATGTAATTTCGGTTCTTTGCTATTTGAAATGAAATAATAAGTGGTTTTTGTTGAATAATGCCACTTTGACAGTTTATAGTTTACTTATGTAGCAGTGTATTAGTTTTCTGTTGGTGCGTCGACTATTACCACAAACTTAGAGGCTTAAAACAATGCCCAGTTATCAGCTTACAGTTATGTAGATTAGAAGTTAGTTGAGCTCAGCTGAGTTCTGTTTAGGGTTTCTCAAGGCTGAAATCCAAGGGATTGGCCAGGCTGGGCCCCTGTCTGAAAACTCTGGGGAAGAATTTGTCTTTGCGCTCATTCCGACAACAACGGTACCTCAGCGTTTTGCAGCTGGAGGTCTGAGGTCCATGTTTCCTGGCTGACTGTCGGCTGGGGGCCACTCTGTGCCCCCGGAGGCTGCCTGTAGGCCTCTTCATCTGCCCCCTCCATCTTCAAAGCCAGCTGTGCAGTGTCAGGTCCTTCTCACCCTTTGAATCTAATCTGCCGCCCCACTGCCAACAGAAGAATGCTCTCAGCTTTTAAAGGGCTCACTTGATTGATCCCTTCCTCACAGCTGAATTATCTGTATGTTAAGATCAACTGATTTGGGACTTTAATTACATCTGCCGAGTCCCTTCACAACATTCTTTAGATTGGAGTTCGATCAAATTACCAGAGGAGGGGCCTGTTATGAGGCCATCTTTAGAATTCTCTCTCTCACAAGTAGTATTTGACTCACAAGAAGATTTTTTATAGATGTGTGATATAAAATACACAGGACTAAGATTCTAAAGATCTTGGGTTCTGTTTGACTATTTAGTAACTCTGATACTGGACTATAAGGCTCTTGAGACCAACAATTGTGTCTTATTCATCTTTATAGGCCTAGTGCCTGGCACAGAGTCTGGCTTACAGCAGGAACTTAGAACATATTAAGTTACACTGAGATAATTTTACCCCTCTTTGATTTTTCTTTTTTTAATCTTCCTTCATCAAAGTTTTCTTATGAATTAAAACTGAGACGGTTAATGCATGTGTAAGTCATTGAAAATTCTAAAACATTACAGTAAGGACAATATACAGCCTCCCCAAACTCCCCCGCCGCCCCGACTTTTTTTTATTTTTTTAATTTTTTTTATTTATTTATTTTTTAAAACATTTTATAGTCAACATTTTATTCTATTATATTAGATTTCTCTTTTCCATAAAAACATATATTTTTTAAATTATAACTTTGGAACAGCTGTGAATATCAATGTAAGCATCATCCTCCTATAATTTACATCCCTGATTCCGACTTTTTTTTAAATCTACCCTTTCACTGAACCTTTTCAAGAACCTTGAGAACTAATACACACAATATTAACTTTTATACCGGTAAAAGTAAACTGAAATAACTTGACCAGGGTCACCTATTCGTAAGAAGCAAAGCCAGAAACTTAAATCCAGTCCTACATGTGAATGCAGCTTTTACTTGTCCGTTAATCATCTCTCTTATTTTTAAAAAAACTTTTAAGAGAAAGTGCTGTGCCCTTGTTATGTAGAATTATAAGGGATTAAAGCAGAGGACTGGAGTAAATCGTAAATTCTTTTCTGCTGCCTTAGAACTCATTTAGTCATGTGCATTTTGCTCATATTCATCTATTGATTTTTCTCCGATTTTTTTTTCCTGTAAACCCTTACTCTATGTAACATAACTTCTTTTAATTCTATTTTTAGTTGCGAGTAACAGAAATCCTCTTGAATAAATTAAAGAAGTGAGTAAATAGAGAAGACAGAACCAACATGTAAAAGCTCTCAGGCAGTAATGCTGTGTGCATTTGTGCATGCATCTGTACCATTTTCTTCTCTGTAAGAAACAGAAGATCATTTTTCTTTTTTTTTTCTATTTTCATTTTGTTGTTGTTACTGCTGATTTTTAATGTTGGATAATCCAGGGTAAAAATTCCCAAGAATATAGTGCTTCTTATCTCAAGGACTTTGGCCTCAAAATGGGGGACAACACCCTGTTACTGTAGATTCTCATTTCTGTTGGTCTACAAGGAAGGCTTTTTCGGATGTTAGAATGAAATGGTACTTTTTTTCATATGTGAAGCATACTAATCTAGGTATTAAGGACTTTGTTTTATGTTTGATACCAAACTGGCTCCCTAGTGTTGAGTATAAATGATAGATACCTGGACCTGGTACTGTTTGGGGTTGGTGTTAAACAAGTAGATTAGAAGGAGGTGGAAGGAAAGAAAACCTATCTGGCTTCGGTTCACAGGGACTTCAGCTGCTTTCCCAAGCCAAAGCCTGGTATCACAGACTAGAGCTACTCACCCCATTGGGTTCCCCATTTGCGTGATTGATGATCTGGTGGTCAAGCTGAACATACATATTAGAACCTTGCCCACTTTTCTTCATTTCTGCTTCATTGCCTTACCCTAGATTAGGCAAGTAGGATTCCGTGCTAGTAACCTGGGGGTGTACTATGAAGTACAGTGCTGAAAAGGCTCAGTAGAGAGGTGGTTGTACTCTGACTCAATGGGCATTTGAAACATTCTCCTTAGTAAGTTTGGAACTTTGCTGAGCACAGCCACTTAAAATTCCTCAGGACTTTTGTGGGGTTTTTTTTTTCCCCTAACCTTGGCTAAAGTGTAATATGTTATAGAATACCAAAGAAGTGTATTTTATTTTGCTACTGTCTAAGAAGTTATCTTATAAATTCAGTTTAGCTCAATTAACACAGAAATTGTGGCTATTTGCTCACTTAAAGAACATGCCAACCCACAGAAGGATTTTAGAGAATCTTCTGCAAGTGTGCTTTTGGGAGGAATCAGTACTTCTTTACTTGAAACCAACTTTGATTTCCTCATTTTCCATTCTTTGTGCAGTTAGTTTCTCTGTGGTTTAGGATTATGAACTAAGAAGCAATCTTTCTGTTTCAGTATGAAATTTAATACAAATCTTTCTTGTGTATTCAGCGGCCACTGCAGTCATTTGGACAGACAGGAAAAAGGTCTAAGGTATAGTAAATATTTCGTGCTGGCATGCCAAGGGCCTTCATGCTTGATGAATCTTTGTTTTCATAGAGCACTGCATTCAGTTTAGTTTTGTCATATTTTCTTTGGGGCAGAAAGCTTATTTTGTTTTATTTGGGGTTTTTGTCTTGCCTAGTCGCTTTTGTGCACTGCTTTTATATCTTTAATGGTTCTTCATCTGTAGAGAAAATGGCTTTCTCATCATTCTTTGGGTTTTGAGATTGGAGTTATTCCCATTCTTGCTATTGCTATTATTTCCAAAACTGCAGTTATTGTTTTCCCTCATAACAAAAGGTTTTAATGGTATTTAATGATACATTTAACTTGCACATTTCAGCTATGTCTGTACATGGCAGAAACTATTATAAAGAAACTTAAGAAACTCTAGGGGGCTTTTGGATATGCCCTAGATTTACGGAATGTAGTGTTAATTTTAAATACTTTTCTTTAGTCAAGCTCAAAGTTAAAGCTAGTTCGGAGCCTTGCAGTGTGTGAAGAATCTCCACCACCCCCTACAGCAGAGATATCACAGGAGAACCAGGTAAAAAAAAACAAAAACAATAAGCAAAAAAAAAAAAAAAAGAAAAGAAAATTAATTATTTAAAGATATGGAAAAAACCTGCTTCCTGGAGAAAATTTTTTCACAATGTTAAATAAAATTTGGATGTGCATGTGTTATATATGTTTTTACTAAGTGAAACTACCAAGTCCAAGGCTTAGTGCAATGATTTCTCACTGGAAAAACTTAGAGATCATATAATTAACTGAGAATATGGCTTTAAGGGATTATAAGTTGTTATGGAAAAGTTATATTAAAGTAGTACTTCCAGTTAATGTGATTGTGATGAAATTTACCCTTGAATTTGCCCAAATTTGATTTTGGCTTTTAGAAATTTGTCAAACACCTCTTGAGTGTGAAGAGGAGACTACCTAAGACTTCTGCTTACATATCATTTTACTTAACCTGAATGCGTGGTGAAGTCAGTTTTCATATTAGCGTGTCTCTAATAGTTGTCTAATATTTCTAATTGCTCTTCTGTCTATGTTTGCAAAGTATAGAACTCCCAAGGCTCAAGCAAATAGTTTGGTTTTTTGCTTTTTATATTCTTTTTAATGCTATGACTTTACTTTTCTGTTAATCTCAGTTATGGATTGATCTTTGTCTTAGGCTACATTTGGACATTTACATATAATTATTTTTGGACCCTCTACCAGTGTTTATCAATGTGATAACTTTGGCTGTTTGTGGCTTGTTCTACTTTTTAAGAGTTTGAATAACCTAAAATCCCTCTGTATTCCAACAATTAGTTTCCAAAGAATTGAGGCAATTTTGTGGTTAAGACACATGACTGAATAAAGGAAAAGAGAAAAAAAGCCATGACAGGTTGTATGTCTTTTTTTTTAATGCTAATTGTACGTTTGTTAATTCAAGCAAAGACTGTTACGCTTTGCCTTGATTTAGAAGATGATGACATCAAAAGCCTACTATCGATACTGAAGATAGTTGTCACATATTTAGAATGTGTTCTGTTTTTAAAAGCACTACAACTCTGTCTCTGAATTATAAGAAAAGGACTTTTTTGATAGATTATTTATTGTCAGTGCACTTAATATCAGGTTCCTTTGAAATTTGTTCAAGTGTCAAGCAACATAGGGTTCAAAATTCACTTTTGATTTTTAAAAGTTCTTCTGTACATTCAGAGTAAAGAATGCACCTGTTCAGGGTGGAGCAGTTGGCAATGTAATGTTTTTTGAAAATTAACTTCTTCGTTTTGTTGACCAAAATGTTACACCATCTTAGCCTCATGGAACAATTATCGAAGGAGATAGAGGAAATGAGAAGGGTCAGGCATTCATAAGACTGTTAGTCCAGAAAAGGTGCCTTTTTTGAGAAAAACTGTAACAAACATGATCTTTGGTTTTATTTGGTACATTTCACCTATCTGAAAAATTATTGTGGGAGGCAGAAGGGGGGAGAGAGGGTTCTTACAGTACTGCATAAATTTGTCTAGTGAAAATTTATGAGAAAAAATTAATATAAGGAGTATATGTTGTATATTAATGTATATATTGTTCAAAACAGCTGAGTTACAGCATTTGGATAATGAATAAGGTGGTTATGCCAGAGTTCAGTTATTCCACGTAATATAGTCTTTCTCAATTTCTCTTGGATACAGTTAACTTTTCCTTTTGAGATAATAACCTATTATTACCCTCTCTGAACAAAAGATATTCTTTTTAATAGAAAGTCTTTTTCCCAGTCTTGAGTTAACTAAATTGTACCTGACTGGGAATTGGAAAATAAAGTTATTTCTTGTAAAATGTACTAGTATCTAATCCTTGATGGCAGAGATACTTTCCAACTAATAATGCTTGCTTCAGAATGTGATTTTTGAGGAATTAATCTGGAATAAAACTCATTTTTCGAAAGGTTGAGAGGCAATTAAAAGAGAGATGTCATTTGTGTCTGATGAGAGCTAATGAGAGGGAAGTGACCTCAATAAATGATGTCAATTACAAAGTGAAGAGTAAAGGAATTACAGCTACCTATGGAGATATTGCTCTCATTTGAGTTATTTATAGTCAGGAGAGTTCGTGTGTAAGGACTTAGGCATTTAAAATATGTCTTGTTTATTTGCTACTGAAAACAAGGGCTCAGTACCAACTGAAGACAAGCCTCAGTACATTATGCATACTGGATTTTTAAATACAGTTCATCTTGATAAATAGTTTAATATCTGTAATTAAAATGTGACTTTAGAAAGAGAATTTGGAAATGAAATCTGATAGTCATTATAAGTGCCTTTTAGTGAAGTTCTAAATGTGAAATCTTTTCTTCCAACCTGGATTTTATAGATTATCCTAGAGTAACAGCAATAGAGAAGCTGTAAGTCAGGAGAACTTCTAAATATTCTACTTCTGAAACATAGTTCTGGGATTCATTTTTAAATATCTATTTTACAGTTAAAAATGAGGAAAGTGGATTAGAAAATGAGTCATAATGAGAAAAATGACTGGTTGATGAACGTATGACATTGATTAACGTGTGTGGTTTGGCAAACAAGACAAAGGAGGACTTAAAGCAGGTGTTCATTATTTTAGTGGAAATTGCCAGTGCATAGCTTTTGTCCTATATCCTGAGCACAACTTTGAACTGGGATGGAATGGGAAGCAGAGTTGAAAAAAGATGAAAATAGCAGTCAGCAACCGCATAGGAAAAAATATGTATGTATTTGATCTGAAATTCTTCTGCCAAATACTATTTTGAAAAAAATTATGTGGGGAGAAAATGTGTAATAGAAATCTTGGTGGCTGCAAGTTTAAGAATCCTGAAATTTATATCTTCTTCAATATTGACTTATCGCACCTACCGTCACCACCAACCCTCTCCTAGAAAAGCGAAGTAATTGATTAATATTTTTCATCTCTAAAGAACAACTGTATACAGTAACTTAGCCTGCAAATAGATTGTACCTTTATCTTTAGTAGAAATGGTCTGGAAGTTAGTCTGCCTTTCTTTATAAGTTTGCCTGAATAAACAGAGCTATGTGATTTTTATCTATTTGAGCTATATGAATTAATTTCCAGTAATTCCTTTGGGTTCTGAAATTGCATATAATGACATTGTTTCAAAAATAAAATGTAGACATAGTTCTCCTTTTCAGTCTTAGAGAATATGGTTACTTTACAAGTAAATATTACATATCACTAAGGAAAACAATTTTGTTTGAAATCTTTCTGAAACAACTTTGTGGTGATTGAAGGAGGAACAGTGATAGTAGGCTCAAATAGGAAATAACCAAAGTGGGGGATTTGGTTTTGGAAAGTTTTTATTTACAGTTTTATATGGAAAGAAAATGAAGAAATATGAATTTATAATGGACACTCAAAGTATTTTTTGATGTGTTGACCTGACTCTCATATGTTCCTATTGTCATGATTGATGATAATTGTCATACTTTTGCTTGACCGTGGCCTCTCAATTGCAAAAAAAAATAGGTTAAAAAGACCTTTGTTCTGTCCTCCAAGGGGTTTACAAGTAGATTCATTTAAACTATTCTTTAAAAAACATTTATTTTCTCTAAGATAATTTTCAGGATATGTTTCAATTGATAAATTCAACTCAAAGCCTTAATTTTAACATTTTTTATCGAGTTGATTAAAACGGTAAAAATATCTTAAGTTGTATTCTAGTTTGACGAATCTAATTGGATAAAATAAAAATCTTTTTCTCCATACAATTTTGTATTACTCCAAAAAATACAAATGTGAGGTATTAACTGAATCACTTTATATTTTCACTTAATAACTGATTTTACCTTCCAACAGGAGAAAATTCAGATCCAGTTAACACAATCATTTGAAAAAGAGGAGAAGCCCTCAAAAGATGAAGCAGAAAAAGAAAAAGCCAGTGATAAGTTGCCCAGAAAAATGTTATCAAGAGGTTTGCAATTTATTTCTGTGTTTTTTAAACAAAATTTTAGTTTTACTGTCGATAATTCCATCCTTTACCCCTTGAATAATTTTACATAGTGTATTTCTATTAAAAATGATCTCGAACAGACCGAAGGGATGATACTGTTCTGGGCAAAATGGCATAAGGCAGTTCTGAACATCAGTAAGATGCTTTAGCCAAAAAACTGCAACACATGCAAAAGTCACCAAGGAAGATAACTGTCATGATCACTTATTGGTCTGTCTCTTGTATTGAAATAATGGAATCACTATAATTTGACTACTGATTCCACTAAAAATATATAGATTTTTAAATTCCTTATGATACAGAGAGCTGATGCCAAAATGTTCAGTATCCAGTAAGAATATTCTTGGAAACCTAGAATGTTTGTCTTTTATAATAAATTTTAAGGGACTTCATCATATATCATTACAAGTCTATAAAAATGCTTTTTTAATTTATAGACCCAATTATGTTGACCAGTTTTATAAACAGCATAAGGGTATTACATTTAAGGGGAAGAAATAAACATGAATGTTGTAAAGAAACATTTTGAAAGCGAGCTTTTTGTGATAGACCCGATCAAATCTAATTAAATATTCTTTCAGAGCTACAGTTCCTGCCTATCTCCAAATTATTGCCTGCACTTATATTTGTAACTGAACTAAGCAGACTCAATTTGCTTCAAATGTAGTTAATTGTCTAAATCATTCTGATTTTTTGCTTGAGACATTTTTGAATATGAGGATTGTGGTGAGTATATAAAAGGATCTTTAAGAATTCAGAACAAATTAAACTGGCACATTTGAGAGATAAATTTTTTTAAGAATGTACATAGACATACAGTTACGTAAATCCATGTCATGCTCATTATATGGGAGTAGCAAAATTGTGGTCATCTGAATTCATCATAAATTCCATTTTCCTACTTTGTCAGGTTTTTTTCAATGTGGGGCATCTCATTTTATTTTAATATACATCATGTGTAAAGGGAAAGGGATTTGTTTCAAACAACTTTATACTGGGTTTTTGTGTTGTTGTTTTTTAGATTCCAGTCAAGAATACACTGATTCAACTGGCATAGATCTACATGAATTTTTAGTAAATACATTAAAAAACAATCCCAGGTAAAAATTAAATTTATAAGGTTTACATTGCTTCTAGAGTACCATAATTTTGTTATATATGTTTTCATTACTGAGTTAGAATAAGATTAAAATATTTAAAGTACACCAGAAACATTTTAGTTTCTTAGGGCTAAGATGTTGTTGGCCTCTATATGCACATGTATAAATATCTTTTTGCATTATGTATATCACCATGATATAAAGATAATTCATACTCTGTAGAAATTTGGGGAAATACAGAATCACCAAGCTATTTTGACTCTTAATTGAGATGAAGAGTTATCATTAATCATGGAATAGGAGAGAGAGAAATATACCTCGTGATAAAGCACTCAACCAGATAACTTAGTGTATTCACTTCTAACAAGTTTTTGGACTTAATTGAATGCAGAATTTTTGTTTGTTCTTGCTTAGTTTATAAACCTCCAACCCAAAGATTTTTAAGGTGCTTATTTGAGTCACAACTTTAACTAATTGTGAAGTCCTTTGTTTTGCCAAGGTACTAGATAAATAGGTTCAGCTTTTTGGCAGGTCACAACCCCAGTGAGGCAGTCTCCCCACAGAGAGGTTTATCCACAAAATATCTGACCAACATGTTCATGGGGTAGAAGACTTGAAGGTTAAGAACCCCTCCTCCAGGTGTTAGCTTCCCAGAGTGGTAGTAAAAATTCGTGAAATCTTCAGTTCATTGGGTAGGTGCATATGAAAGAAAACAAACAACTCTCTTTAGTATCATTGAACCTTATCTCATGTCTTGCTTCAAGATACACCTTTAATTTCATTCAGGATTTATTGTTTCAGTACCATCTTGATTTCCTATTTTACGTTTAACATAAACCCCAAAAGGGGTCCAACCAAAATGAAAAGTGGTCTCCTTGCAGTATGGGCTGAAGATGTATAAGTGTGAGGTGAGGAAGAAGACAGTCAGCTCTGCAAACTTATTCCTCAGTGGTCCCAACTGAAAGATGAATTCATTAGTCCATTGAACAGGCATTTCTTGGGTATATATCATGTGCTACGCATTGTGCTAAACATTGTAGATATTAAGATGAGCAAAATATAATCTCTGACCCTAAAATAGTCACTGTCTGTGTGCTAGAAAGAAAACCCCACGATATGTAATTAAAATAGAATAGATGTTGTAAAAGAAGTTTTTCAGGGTGCTTTAAAAGCACAGGGAGGGGATCCCAACCTCTGAAAGGATATGGGAAGGCTTCACTGAAAAGATAATTCCTGAGCTGAGTCTTGAATTCAGAGTGCTTTAAACTGGAACATGAGCAGCACGAGGGAGACAAGAGCATCGCCAGGGCACGGTCGTACGAGATAGAGGTGGCATATCCAAGCAAAGACGAGATTGTACACTCTGGCTGTAGCAGGGAGGCATGTGGCAAGTGATTCTAGAAAATGAGGCGGAGGGCATTGTTGAGGAATGAAGGCAGATTATGCAGTTGTCCTCAACCTAGGATAGTACCAACACACTGGGGTGGTGAATGAGTAAGGAGTGCTACCGGTAAACTAGGGATGCAATGATTGACGAAAAATAGTCTTACTTGAGATGCCAGTAGTTCATCATTTGAGAAATACTGAGTATGGCATGCTACATTGAGGAGTCATGACAGAATTTTCAAAAGGGTGATGCTATAATGAGATTTATGTTTTAGAAAGATTACTTTGTTGGTGAGGGGCCAAGATCCTAAGCAAGGACTGTGGGTTGACGAACATAGAGAAGAATAGAGAGGAGAGGACACGTTCAAAAGACATCTCAGAAGTACTGTGGCAGGACTTGGTAATTATTTGGATATGGAAGAGTAGTGGCACGTTGGAGCAGAACAGAACAGCTGCTAGATTTCTGGCTGGACTGACAGCTAGTCCCATTAACAGGGGAAGTAAATAAGGGCAAGCCTGAATGGAGTATGTTCTGTTATAAATAAGTATAGTTTGAGGTGCCTGATGGAAAGCCACAGTGAGATGAAGTGTGTCGGCAGTTAAAAGGCTCTGGTTTTCAGGTAAATGAGCCTGGCTGCTGTTATCGGCAGCCATCAGTCTTCAGTAGAGGTGACTCTTGCTTTGTATGAGTTTACCCAGGGAGATGTAATAAATGACAAGGACAAAATTCTGTGGAAAGACAACGTGTTAAGGGTAGATGTGAAGCAAGAGACCATGGGTGTTAAAGATTGCAAAAGAATCATGAGAACGCTTGTATTAGAAGTCAGCCAATTGGCGACAGTATCGTGAAAGGTAAAATGAAACAATCCATTAGATTGAGGAACTGGGAAGTTGTTGGCTATTTTAACAAACCATTTCACTTGCGGTAGGATGGTGGAAACTAGAACTCAATAGATTAAGGAATGGGAGCATGGTAGAAAATACATAGCTAGTTTGTGTAAAACAAGATGGGATCTTAAACAGGCAGAAGTTTTCTTTCTTCTGAACCTGTAGGAGAGACATCAATAGGGACAAAGATAGAAATCTATATTTATACATTCCAAAATATTTTTATTTTGTGCAATTCTCTTGTTTTCCTCTACAAATGAAAAAGTTTTAAAGTTATCTGCATACATGTTTTTAAAGTGTACAATTTAATGGTTTTTAGTATATTCACAGATACGTGCAACCATCACTACAATCAATTTTAGAACTTTTTCATCACCCCAGAAAGAAACCCTGAACCCTTTTGCTATTACCTCTCTCTGCCCTGAACCCTAATCTAGTTTGTCTCTACAGATTTCCTTGTTTTGGATATCTCATGTGAATGAAATCATATGTATGTGGTCTTTCGTGATTGGCTTCATTCACTTAGGATAATATTTTCAAGGTTCATCCATGTTGTGTAGCATGTATTACAACTTTAATCCTTCTGTGTATGCATTTTTATTTGAATAAATATATAGGTGAATCATTCATGTAATGGCTAATGAATAAGTTATCACTAATGTCAGTGTGGATTAGAAAGTTGTAGCTAATGTTAAATTTTATGAGAAACAAAATTTGCCTAATTGATGGCTCAGTGTTCTCTCAATGAAACACACAATTAATTGCCAGATATACGTGGCACACAATTAGTAATAAGTCTGGCAAATTTCCATTAGAGCTTTCAAGATTGAATGTTGCTTAGAGATTTCTTCTAAATGTTAAGCAGATTTACTTTTAGTGATACTAATATTTAGCTAACGTTTTATTTCACATTTTTTCTTCAGATCATTAATCTTTTATCTTGTTCTCATCCCAATGAATAAACTTAACCTTAGGTGTTAAATAACAGTTTATCTGGAATTCCTGTTTCAAGAAATATTATCGGAAAACTATAATAACTAGTCATTACTAGATTAGAACCCGAGAACCTGAAGTTGTCCAAGATAGAGATTACACTCACTCACATGGTTTTTATACCTGTTTTTGTATTGATTTTATACCCATTTTGTGTAAATTCCACAGTGTACTAAAGAAACATGGACAATATAGGCAACTATATTACGTCGCTAATGGAAGGGAGCAGCCCCATGGATAAATCCTGAGAATGGATATTGTAAAAGTAAACTGTATTGTTCTGGGGAATATCGTACAATTGCTGTGTTTGCAATATTTTCTAAAATTACTTTTACTGGAGGTAATGTTTAAATAATCTTATTTCTTGCCTGTTGCAGATATTTGACCCAGGTCATGTGGAACATTGGGAAGGGGGTGGTCAGATGGAAGCATTGTTGCTTTCTTCTTTTTTATTTGCCACTTGTATACCAGCTGCACACGCTTTCTCTAAAGTCAGTTCTGGTATAATGACTAGAACACTGGTAACTAAAAGATTCTTGCCCCTTCATTTTCACTTTAGGTAGTAGTTTACTGGTCAGTTTCATTGAGATCTTTGTTTTTATTATTTCTTTAATAAATAGACAGCATTTACTGGTCTATTTTTAAAGGTTATATGATAAGTTCAATGTGTGCCTACTTTTAGGTTCATGCACTAATAAACCTTATGCCTTAAGAAAAGGAATTTGTGGATCTGTTAGTTTGATGTATGTAATACTTCTATAAAGGATTATTAATTTTTAACTTATGGCCATTACCAAAATATCTAACCTTGATTTCAGATTTGAAAATTTGGAAACTCGGACCAAGCTATAGATATATCATGTACATATACATACATAGTATCATATACATACATACATGTATCATATACATACATAGCTATATGATACAGGCAGGAAGTGTAAATCTTGAGAACTTAGGAAAGCTGTTTTCCTAACAAGTTCTACTTTTTACTAACTGAAAATTTTGTAAACTAAGCACGGGAATTTATTTAAATAAATGGCCCAGGTAATAATAGAAAATCCTCTGCAATCCATAGATCTACATGCGAAAAGAAAAAAAAATAAAAACCTGAATTTGTATCAATAGCTAGTAAAATTGTTAGATTTTGTTTACTTTCATGGAGACAACGGAAATTTGTTTTCAATGCCAGTTCATTCACTGAAGAACATTTCACATATCTTAGGCCTGCTGTTGAGCTCAAACAGAGGAAACGAGTTTAAATGCACTGTTTCATGAATGCTGAATAAGTTGCCTGCCTCAGATTCCTTTTTTTTTCCCCTGCAACAAGTATATAAAATACATTAGGAAAGTTACTGAAAATTATATCATCTCAAGACAAATTGACCCCCAAAAAATTAGAAGAAAAGAGGGTCTTATAGTTAAGTAAATAAGTCCTTTTTTGGGGAAAACCTTATGAAGTAAAAATTTCCCATCCTCCCCCAAAATTTTAAGGAAAAAAATATTAAAAGACATGGATGAAATAATCTGATTAATTTATTCCACACAAATACATTTGTTGAGCTCCTCTCTATAGTCCACGTAACTATATAATGGTAATTGTGATAAACGCTATTAAAGGTATGAAAGAAACAGGTTCTAAGAAAGAATATAAGAAGCTGTCCTAGGCAAAGGAAACAGCTTGTTCAAGGAACCAGCTTGGCAATTACAGGGATAAGCTAAAATGGTAAGAGTTTTGTGAGTAAGGGGCAGGAAAAGAAGCTAAAGAGATAGATGAAGACCAGATCATGCCCACCTTTTAGGCCACATAACAGGTGTTCAGTTATAACCTATGAGCAGTGAGAAACCTGTGATAAATATTTAACCAAGGCCATGACTTGTGCTCACATGTGTGTTTCTCAAAGATTGTTATGGATGCTCCAGGTAAAACAGATTAGGAGGGAACAAGGGAAGATACAGAGAGATAATACACTACTATTACAGTAGTCAAGTCAGAGATCCTGATTGCTTGGATCCAGGGTAGTGGCAGTAGAAATAGAAGAAAAATAGATTGAAGATAGATAAATTTTGCAATAGTAATTAACTGCATAGGAGGATTTTAAAAAGCACAGTAATGGGCCAAAAATGCTTCTAATACAATATGCCAAGTGAAAGGTAGTGCCACTTGCTGATAATGCAGAATACTAAAGGAGAAACAGGTTTAGGGGCAAAAT